>NC_092397.1:17231897-17297355 GCF_030028105.1 Mobula birostris
GTGGATGGAGTCGGTGGAGGGAAGGCTGGCTTGTGTGATGAACTCGACTGTGTCCACAGCGGTCTGCAGCTTCTTGCAACCCTGAGCAGGGGGACTAACAGTTGCACGTCCAGGTTCTCAGCCTCTGTAGTAACGGAACTTGCTCCCCTCAGTTCCACAGCCTGACCTCTCCGACTCAGCAGGCGCCTCCAGTCCGAGACCTGCCCGTAGAGTCGTAGAGCACGAGAGAAACAGGCCCTTCAGCCCATCTGGTGCGTGCAGAGCTATTAGTCTGCCTCGTCACCCGGACCGTATCCCCTCCATACCCCCTCCCCATCGGTGAACCTGTCCAAACTGAAATCGAACCCACGTCTGCCACTTCCACTGGTGACCCGTTCCGCCCTCCGAGTGAAGGCGTCTCCCCTTCACGTACCCACCCCCAAAACATTTCACCTTTCACCCTTAACCCATGACCTCTAGTTCTAGTCTCACCTCAGTGGGGTAAGCCTGCTTGCACTTACCCTATCTATATACCCCTCATAATTTTGGATGCCTCCATCAAATCTGCTCTCGGTCTTCTACGCTCCAGGGGAGGTGGGGTAAAAGTCCTAACCTGTTTAACATTTCCCTGTAAGTCAGGTCCTCGAGTCCAGCAACATCCCTGTGAGTCTTCCCCGTAATTACCAGGCGGTGAAGAGAGAGAGAGAGAGAGAGGCCGCACAAAAACAAGACTTCAGTGCACACGGGAGTTGATGCAATCCGAGACGTCCATGGTACCACGAAGGGCTGGTGAGTGTGCCTCCGCGCCGTCACGAAAGAGGGACACCCCTCGGCCCCTTTATTAGGGGAAGAGAGAGCCCGCGGCAGGTCGAGTTACCGAGTGAACGACTCGTCTTCGTTCACAACACGCCGGAGGAACTCAGCAGGTCGGGCAGCATCCGTGGAAACGATCGGTCGATGTTTCGGGCCAGAACCCTTCGTCAGGACTGTAGAGGGAAGGGGCAGAGGCCCTGTAACCAAGGTGGGGTGAGGGTGGGAAAGAGAAGGCTGGTAGGTTCCAGGTGAAAAACCAGTAAGGGGAAAGATAAAGGGGTGGGGGAGGTGATAGACAGGAAAGGTGAAGAAGGAATAGGGGAAAACACAATGGGTAGTAGAAGGAGGCAGAACCATGAGGGAGGTGATAGGCAGCTGGGGGAGGGGGCAGAGTGACATAGGGATAGGGGAAGGGAATTCTATGTTCATACCAAGGGGCTGGAGACTACCCAGACGGTATATGAGGTGTTGTTCCTCCTTTCTTCCCCTATTCCTTCTTCCCCTCCCCCAACCCTTTCGCCGATCCCTGGGCTACTGCGCTAAGAATGAAACCGGCTCCCACCCTCCCTGCCACCGCACCCACAGGAGCTGGTCAGGCAGCGTCTGCGTACAGCAGGCAGTTCGGCCCGGCAACGTTGTACCGACCCTTTCCAGATCAATGTAGCCCTTCCCTCCCGCATCGCCCTCCATTCTTCTAACGTCCACCTGCCCAAAAAGAGCCCCGAATGCCACTCTACCACCACCCCTCGTTCCACGCACCCAGCGCTCTCTGTGTGAAAATAAAACCTACCTCTGGCACCCCCCCCCCCACACTTTCCTCCAATCCCCTTGAAATTACACCTCCTTCTATGAGCCATTCCACTCTGAGGTGCCCACGAGGAGTCTGTACGCTCTCTCCCCCCACGACCCGCGCAGTTTTCCTCCAGGTGCTCCGGTTTCCTCCCACACCATCCAAGGACGTCCCAGCTGGTAGGTTCAGTGACGAGGCTCGGGTTAAATCGGGCAGCGCGGCCCGAGAGGCCGGGTGGGGCCCTCTGCTCCACACCGTATCTCGATAAATAACAAGTAAACACACAAAACGCCGGAGGAACTCAGCAGGCCAGGCAGCGTCTGCAGAGGGGTATAAATGGTCGATATTTCAGGCCGAGGCCTTTCAGCGGGACAGTGTTAGCAATCTGAAGGCAGAATACAAGATTAATGATAAGACTCTTGGCGGTGTGGAGGATCAGAGGGATCTTGGGGTCCGTGTCCATAGGACACTCAAAGCTGCTGCGGAGGTTGACGGTGTTGTTAAGAAGGTGTACGGTGTGTGTTGGCATTCATCAACTGTGGGATTGAGTTCATGAGTCGTGGGGTAACGTTGCAGCCTTGGTCAGGCCCCACTTGGAGTACTGTGCTCAGTTCTGGTCGCCTCACTACAGGGAGGATGTGGAAACCACAGAAAAGGTGCAGAGGAGGTTTACAAGGATGTTGCCTGGATTGGAGAGCATGCCTTATGAGAATAGGTTGAGTGAAATCGGCCTTTTCTCCTTGGAGCGACGGAGGATGAGAGGTGACCTGATAGAGGTGTACAAGATGATGAGAGGCATTGATCATGTGGGTAGTTAGAGACTTTTTCTCAGGGCTGAAATGGCTAGCATGAGGAGGCATAGTTTTAAGGTGCTTGGAAGTAGGTACAGAGGAGATGTCAGGGGTGAGTTTTTCACACAGAGAGTGGTGAGTGTGTGGAATGGGTTGCCGGCGATGGTGGTGGAGGTGGATACGATAGGGTCTTTTAAGAGACTTAGATAGGTACATGGAGCTTAGAAAAATAGAGGGCTATGCTCTAGGGAAATTCTAGACAGTTTCTAGAGTAGGTTACGTGGTCGGCACGACATTGTGGGCCGAAGGGCCTGTAATGTGCTGTGGGTTTCTGTGTTCTAACTGCCCTAGATTCTCCTATGAGAACCACCTCCCTCCTCACCGATCCTGTCGGGACCGTGTATACTTCAGCACAAACGCACTCCCAGCCCCCGCCTGCGGTTTTCCGTCCCACCGCTCGGCTCCAAAGCACCATCGTAGTACCCCCTCCATGGGATCTTGCTGTGCAAACATTGAGGGCAGCAATCCGGGCGAAAGGCAAGTCACCACCTCCGGCTTTGAAGTGCGGCGGGACACCCCGGGACCGTGGGAAGGCACGGAGACAGTTGTATAAAGACCGGGGAGGGGAGAGGAGGGAAGCCCGGGCGGGGTACAACATAGTCCCCCCCCACCACAGCCAATGGGGAACGTCCGCGCCCCTGCGCCGTGCACCCTCTCCCCGCCTCCCTGGGTCTTTACACACAACCTCCTGCCCCTCATCCAGCCCCCACCCCAAACTCACAAAGAGCACGGATACGGTGGGTGCTCCATCAGGTAGGGGGAGTGTAAAACTAGAGGGCACAGGTTAAAGATGAAAGGGGAACGATTTAAAGGGGGGGGGACCTGAGGGACAAGTTTTCACGCAGAGGAGGGTGCATATATAGAAAGAGCAGCCACAGGAGGTGGAATGTCTGGCTACGATCACAATGTTTAAAAGGCTTTTGGACGGGTGCACGGATAGGAAAGGCCCAGCCAAGTGGGGCTGGCTCGGGCTGGTGACTTGGTTGCCAAGGGAAATTGTTTGGGTTGGGGGGGGCGGTGTTTCTGCAGACGCAAGTGGGGGGGGGGGAAGGTCGATGCTTTTTCTACTTGCTCCTTGTCTGTGGGAGGGGGGAATGGTGGTGGGGGGGAGCTTTGGGGGGTCTACGTCTCTATCATTAATCCTACGAGGTCTCTTGCTTCGCAGCTGTCTGTGAAGAGTACAAATTTCAGGGTGTAAACCGTAGACATTCCCTGATATTACATTGAACCATCTGAATCTGTGACATGCACACTCAAAGTACAAGTCAGGCAGCCTCCATGGAGGGGAAGAAACAGTCGACGTTTTGGGCTGAGAGGGTCTTGGCTTGAAACATCGACTGCTTATCTGTTTATTCCCCTCCAAGTTCCTCCAGCATTTGCCTGACCTGCCAAGTTCCTCCAGCATTTTGTGTAAGTGTGTGTGTGTGTGTGTTTCTCTGTGTGTTTGTGTTTGTGTGTGTATGTGCGTTTCTGTGTGAGTGTGTGTGTGTACATGTGTATGTGTGTGTATGTTTGTGTGTGTTTCTGTGTGAGTGTGTGTGTGTATGTGTGTGTGTGTGTTTGTGTTTCTGTGTGTGTGTGTTTGTGTTTCTGTGTTTGTGTGTGTTTGTGTTTCTGTGTGTGCGTGTGTGTGTGTGTGTGTGTGTGTGTGTGTGTGTGTGTGTCTTGCTCCGGAATTTCAGCATCTGCAGAAACCTCTTGCATTGGTGACATGCACGCCTCCTTGCTAACCGCTCGTCTCCCATCCTAACCCACTAACCTCACCCACTCCTCCCTCCCTCATCTGCTGTCCCTATCTCACCGCTCCCTTCTGACACACTCTCCCCTCGCTCTCCTCCCCGCCTCATCCCTCGCACACCATGACTACCCTCACTAGCCTCCCCTAGCCTCCACCCCCTTTTCCCCCTCCCTCCCTTCTCTGCGAGGAACTCGACGTTAGCACTCATTTCGAGAGGACCTGCGTATAAAAGCAGGGATGTAATTTGGAGGCTTTATAAAGCCCTGGCAAGGCCTCACTTGGAGTATTGTGAGCAGGCCTGGGCCCCTAATCTTACAAAGGAGAGGGTTCAGAGGAGGTTCTGGAAAAAGATCCCAGGATTGAAAGGCTCGTCATATGAAGAGCGTCTGAGGGTTCTGGGCCTGCATTCACTAGAATTCAGAAGAGTAAGGGGTGACCTCATTGAAACCTATCGAATGGTGAAAGGCCTCGATAGAGTGGATGTGGAGAGTAGGTTTCCTACAATGGGCCAGTCGGGTCAGAATAGAGGGGCGCCCTTTAGCCAGGGAGTGGTGAATCTGTGAAATTCGCTGCCACAGGCAGCTGTGGAGGCCAAGTCATTGGGTATATTTAAGGCAAGAGTTGATAGATTCTTGATTGGTTGGGGCATGAAGGGATATGAGGGGAAGGCAGGAGATTGGGGGGCTGAGAGGGAAAATGGATCAGCCATGATGAAATGGGAGAGCAGACTCGATGGGCCGAATGGCCTGATTCTGCTCCTATGCCTTATGGTCTTAACCCTCCCTCGCCACCTCCCAAGACCCCTCCCTCAGTGCTCCCTGCTCTCCCTACGCACCATTCCTGCCTCCCGTCGCTCCAGGGACCCAGAGCCAAAGTCCAGGCCTCCCTCCCCGTCGTGCGGGGTGGGGACGGGCAAGGCCGGCCAGCGGGGCTCTGGTGAAGCTGTGCAGCCTGTCCAGGGGATGAGAGAAACGCTGACGAACTCCAACCATACCGCCGACTTTCTGCGACGGAGACGGGAGGTCGCCTGTGCTTCACTGGGAACTAAGGGCCCAACGAGAAGATACCGGGACTCTGACCCAGCAACAGTGGCGAACATCCAAGTTGGGACGTACAAGGAAACGCTCGGCAGCTCTGGGCCTGTACTCACGGGAGTTTAGAGGAAGAACCCGTTGAATATTGAAGGGCCTGGATAGAGTTGACGTGGAGAGGATGTTCCCAATAGCGGGGGAGCCCAGGCCCAGAGGGCACAGCCCCAGAGTCCCTTCAGAACAGAGGCGAGGAGGAATTTCTTTAGCCAGAGGGTGGTGAGTCACTGGAGGCCAAGTCACTGGGAATGCCTAAAGCAGTGGCTGGTATACCCTTGGCTCGGAAGGGAGTCAGAGGTTACAGGGAGAAGGCAAGGAGAATGGCGGGGGGGGGGGGCGAGAGGGATCACGAATTATTCACACGGTAGACTGGCGGAGCGGGCCCGAAGCGGCCCATTTCTGCTCAGTGGCTTTACAGGGCGGCGTGCAGCTCGGGGGGGGGGGGAGGGGTGGCGCTCCCCACACCCCCACCGCCCTGGGTTTCCGCTGCCTGGGCGAGTTGCTCCGGGCGCGTCAGAAGAAGTTGCAAAAGTCGGAACGGGAGGACCTGCCCGGCAGGTCAGGCTGATTACCTCCTCCACTCCCATGAAGGGATGACAGAACAGCAGCCCAGCACGGACTAGATGGGCCAAAGGGCCTGTTGTTGAGCTGCAGAGCTCCATGACTCCGGAGATAGCGGGGTTCGGTCCTGAAGAGGGGTCTCGGCCCGAAACGCCAACTGTCCGTTCACCTCCACAGACGCCGCGTGACCTGCTGAGCTCCCCCAGCGTTGTGTGTGTCACCGGGTAACGAGTCCCATTCGCCATCCTATACGCTCCCTCCCTCCGCCATCGGCACACAGGGGATGCAGCGCGCACCGCAGTTACTCCCACCCCACCCCACCACCAGGCTACTCAACCAGGCCCCCTCGGACTCGCCAAGGGGCCGTCGGACGCGGGGGAACACCGCCGCCCGCAGGGTCCCGTCTCGGCCACGTGGAAGGGCATCGCCATTATTCCTTCACTGGGTCTAAATCCCCACTTAAGTTTAGATTAGAAGCCGGGGACGGCAGCAAAACGCCCTCCTCTACAGGCGGTTAAGATATAGGAACAGAATTAGGCCATTTGGCCCATCGAGTCTGATCCGCCATTTCATCATGGCTGATGCATTTTCCCTCTCAGCCCCCCCACCTCCCGCCTTCTCCCCCGTATCCCTTCATGCCCCGACCAATCAAGAATCTATTAACCTCTGCCTTAAATATACCCAGTGACTCGGCCTCCACGGCTGTCTGTGGCAACGAATTCCACACTCTCTGGCTAAAGAAATTTCTCCTCATCTCCGTTCTAAAAGGACGCCCCTCTAGTCTGAGACTGTGTCTCTCTGGTCTTAGACTCCCCCACCACAGGAAAACATTCTCTCCACATCCACTTTATGGAGGCCTTTCAGCGTCTGATAGGTTTCAGTGAGATCTGCCACCGCACCCTCCCCTCCCTGACACATTCTTCTGAAATCCAGTGAATACAGGCCCAGAGCCATCAAACGCTCCCATGATAAGCCTTTCAATCCAGGATAAGTTATGAGGGATAAACACAGACAAGAGAAAATCTGCAGATGCTGGAAATCCAAACCAGCGCACACACAAAATGCTGGAGCAATGCATAGGCAGCCCCTATGGAAAAGAGTAAACAGTCGACATTTTGGGCCGAAACCCTTCGGCATAAACGCACAAACAAGATGCCCCTCGAATTCTTCCAGGTGCTAAGAAAACAAAAGGTCAAAGAATTGTATCACGACCAGTAATCAAATGCTTCAGAACTGATCGGGTTTGATAAGAGTTATTCTGGGCAGTCCCATCTGGTTGTCGTGACGACACCGGGCCCTCAGGGCATTAGTAAAGAGGTGACTAAATGCAAAGCGAGTCTGATGCACGGGGATTATCGCTGGGATCTTGCTCTGTGTAACTCAGCTCAAGAAGGCAACATCAACATCGGGGCCATACCATCGGGCGGAAACCTGGCATCCCACTCGACCAGGTTCGGGAACCTTCTTCAGCCATTCGGTGCTTGAACCGATCTGTCGATCTGAGTAATTTCAGAGACCACTTTGCCTCGTTCTCATTGCTACCGTCAGGAAGGAGGTACAGAAGCCTGAAGACGCACACTCAACAATTCAGGAACACAAAGGATTCAGTGCTGTGCTCAGTTCTGGTCGCCTCGCTACAGGAAGGACGTGGAAACCATAGAAAGGGTGCAGAGGAGATTTACAAGGACGTTGCCTGGATTGGGGAGCATGCCTTATGAGAATAGGTTGAGTGAACTCAGCCTTTTCTCCTTGGAGCGACGGAGGATGAGAGGTGACCTGATAGAGGTGTACAAGATGATGAGAGGCATTGATCGTGTGGACAGTCAGAGGCTTTTTCCCAGGGCTGAAATGGCTAGCACGAGAGAGCACAGTTTTAAGGTGCTTGGAAGTAGGTACAGAGGAGATGTCAGGAGTAAGCTTTTTACACAGAGAGTGGTGAGTGCGTGGAATGGGCTGCCAGCGACTGTGGTGGTGGTGGTGGAAACGATAGGGTCTTTTATGAGACTCCTGGACAGGTACATGGAGCTTAGAAAAATAGAGGGCTATGGGTAATTTCTAAGGTAGGGAACATGTTCAGCACAGCTTTGTGGGCCGAAGGGCCTGTATTGTGCTGAAGGTTTTCTATGTTTCTATGTAGGAACAAATGGACATTGAACCATGAATTACGCAAGGGGCCGGCTGGATTTGAACCTGGGACCTCTGGCTCTGAAGTCTGGTGCTGATACCACTACCCCACCGCCACAGTGTATATGTACTCACAGTGATACACATTTTTTCCAATTATGGTGTATAAAAGTAAATTTTTTTATTACACATAGGACAATAAAGTCACCCTTGTCTTTGACCCTTTGCCACTCCCCCTCTTCCCTCAGGAACCCTCCTCCCGGGAGGACGAATGCGTAAGTGGAATGGGAGAAAGTTTTCATGACCACCAAGGAAGCCTCAGCGACCAGAAGCCGTTGGGCCCGCCACAGCCCGTGGCTGTGTGAGCTGCGGGCTGGTCGAGCGAGCTTGGGCCCTGAGCCAGGTCTCGGATTTGTGACCGTTCCCGGACCCAGTCCTTGGCGGAGCCACCCACCCACACTACTGTCCCGTGACGATAAGCAGAGTTTCAAGTTCAGACCCCACTTGGAGTACCGTGCTCAGTTCTGGTCACCTCACTACAGGGAGGATGTGGATACTATAGAGAGAGTGCAGAGGAGATTTACAAGGACATTGCCTGGATTGGAGGGTGTGCCTTATGAGAATAGGTTGGGTGAACTTGGCCTTTTCTCCTTGGAGCGACGGGTGACCTGATAGAGGTGTACAAGATGATGAGAGGCATTGATCGTGTGGATAGTCAGAGGCTTTTTCCCAGGGCTGAAGTGGCTAACACGAGGGGGCATTGTTTTAAGGTGCTTGGAAATGGGTACTGAGGGGGTGTCAGGGGTAAATTTTTTTACGCAGAGATTGGTGAATGCATGGAATGGGCGGCCGGTGACGGATACAATAGGGTCTTTTAAGAGCCTCTTGGATAGGTACACGGAACTTAGAAAAACAGAGGGCTATGCGGTAGGGAAATTCGAGGCAGTTTCTAGAGCAGGTTACGTGGTCGGCACGACGTTGTGGGCTGAAGGGCCTGTAATGTGCTGTAGATTTCTACGTTCACGTCACCAGGCCAGGCCCAACCATGTTGATGCCAAGCAGCCTCGCCAACACCTCCACTCCCTCACGAGGCTGCAGAAATTTGGCCAGTCTCCTCTCGGTCTTACCAAGTTTTAATCGACGCACCGTAGGCAGCTTCCTCTCCGGGTGCGCCGCAGATTGGTACGGTAAACCGCTCTGCCCGTGACCGCGAGACACGGCAGAGAGGCATGGGCGCAGCTCAGCACGTCGCAGGGACCAGCCTCCCCTCCATGGACTCTTGCCTACACTGCTCACTGCCTCGGAAAAGCAGCCAGAGTCATCCAGGCTAACCCCCCACCCCCAACCCATCCCAAACATTGGGGATAGTTACAGAGGCTGGGAGGTGATGGGTAGATCCGGGTGAGGAGGGGTGATGGACAGATGGAGGAGAGGAGAGTGGGAATAGTGACCGAGGCTGGGAGGTGATGGGTAGATCCAGGTGAGGAGGGCTGATGGGCAGATGGAGGAGGGAAGAGTGGGAATAGTGACAGAGGCTGGGAGGTGATGGGTGGATCCGGGTGAGGAGGGGTGATGGACATATGGAGGAGGGGAGAGTGGGAATAGTGACTGGGGCTGGGAGGTGATGGGTAGATCCAGGTGAGGAGGGGTGATGGACAGATGGAGGAGGGAAGAGTGGGGATAGTTACAGAGGCTGGGAGGTGATGGGTGGGTCTGGGTGAGGAGGGTGATGGACAGATGGAGGAGGGAAGAGTGGGGATAGTTACAGAGGCTGGGAGGTGATGGGTGGGTCTGGGTGAGGAGGGGTGATGGGCAGATGGAGGAGGGGAGAGAGTGGGGATAGTGACCGAGGCAGGGAGGTGATGGGTGGATCTGGGGAGTGATGGGCAGATGGAGGAGGGGAGAGAGTGGGGATAGTGACAGAGGCTGGGAGGTGATGGGTGGGTCTGGGTGAGGAGGGTGATGGACAGATGGAGGAGGGAAGAGTGGGGATAGTGACAGAGGCTGGGAGGTGATGGGTGGGTCTGGGTGAGGAGGGGTGATGGGCAGATGGAGGAGGGGAGAGAGTGGGGATAGTGACCGAGGCAGGGAGGTGATGGGTGGATCTGGGGAGTGATGGGCAGATGGAGGAGGGGAGAGAGTGGGGATAGTGACAGAGGCTGGGAGGTGATGGGTGGGTCTGGATGAGGAGGGGTGATGGGCAGATGGAGGAGGGGAGAGAGTGGGGATAGTGACCGAGGCAGGGAGGTGATGGGTGGATCTGGGGAGTGATGGGCAGATGGAGGAGGGGAGAGAGTGGGGATAGTGACAGAGGCTGGGAGGTGATGGGTGGGTCTGGGTGAGGAGGGTGATGGACAGATGGAGGAGGGAAGAGTGGGGATAGTGACAGAGGCTGGGAGGTGATGGGTGGATCTGGGGAGTGATGGGCAGATGGAGGAGGGGAGAGAGTGGGGATAGTGACCGAGGCAGGGAGGTGATGGGTGGATCTGGGGAGTGATGGGCAGATGGAGGAGGGGAGAGAGTGGGGATAGTGACAGAGGCTGGGAGGTGATGGGTGGATCTGGGGAGTGATGGGCATATGGAGGAGGGGACAGAGTGAAATAGGGATAGGGGGAGAGAATTACCGGATGTTGGAGAATTCTATGTTCACACCAAGGGGCTGGAGACTACCTAGACAGTATATGAGGTGTTGCTCCTCCAACCTGAGTTTAGCCTCATCATGGCAGTAGAGGAGGCCATGTATGGACATATCTGATTGGGAGTGGGAAGCCTGGGGGGTGGGGGGAGAAGAATGAGTACAGGCTGGCAGGTGATGGGTGGAACCAGCTGGGGGAGGAGGGAGGTGGGAATGGAGTGAGAAGCGGGTTAGTGAAGGGTCAAGGGCCAAAGGAGGAACCTGATAGGAAAGTGAACCACGGGAGAAAGGGAGGGAGGAAGGGCATCAAGTCCCAGGTGTTCTGAATAGAAAGTGGTCCCCGTCATCAGTCACGTCGGGCGAAGTGTAGCCACCGTGATTGCAGGTACACACCGTCCGGTGCCAGCCCTCTTATCTAATCCGGATGTCTCCATCATCAGCCTCCCCGCTTCCGCTACACAAATACCGTCTGCAGAGACAGGGCCCCTCTGTGGCCCCCACAAATCCACGATGACCATCGCACTCACATTAAAGCAGTCGCTTACGACGAAGGCCGCTCCATATTCCAGACAGGACACCGCAAACCTCATTTTTATACATTTCAAACTAATGAGAAGTTATTCGTCAAAAAGAAAAAAAAGTCATTCATTTTTAGTATTTTAATCTGTAAACTATTCCCCCCCCTTCACAAATTCTCAATTTTACTGCTCCCCTACACACCAGGGGGCGCTTAGAATGGCTGTCCAACATGGACGTCAAGGGGGAGGCGGAAGGAATTCAGAGAGAAGAGCAGGGTCATGCAGTAGGTGCAGGTAAGCTGCCGGGACTTTGTAGGGAAAGGTTGGATAGGTTAGGACTTTGTAATATTTAAGGGGAACGAAAGAGCTCCCAGTGGATGCAAGTTCCAATTCAGCGAAGTTTGGTTAAGTACGCGGATGAGAGGGGGCATGGCCTGGACACATTTCAATGGGACGAGCCAGTCTAGACTAGACGGGCAGAAGGGCCAGTTCACGAGCTGTGGTGCTCTGGCTCCACACACACAGTGGCCACTTTATTAGGCAATCGCGGGGCAGCAACTCAACGCGTAAAAAGCACGCAGGCACGGTCAAGAGGCTCAGTTGTTGTTCGGGCCAAACATCAGAATGGGGGAAGTGGCTTTGACCCTGATGGGGTGGTTTGAGTATCTCGGAAACTGCTGATCTCCTGGGACTTTCATGCACAAGTCTCCAGAGGCGTGCAGAGGAACATTGACGAAGGCGCAACACGCCAAACCTTAAAGAGCACGGGCCGCAGCGGCAGGAGACCACGGATTTCACCCCTGTACCCAATAGACGGCCACTGCGGATGGGACGCCACGCACACAGGAGGGGCCTACTGCCGTCCCGTGGTGCTCGGGGACTCGGCGCACACGGGAGGGGGTCCGAGGCCGGATTTCGGACTCCTGTCGCTGAGGTTGGAGAGCGCTATCTCTACCTGCGGCTCCATCTGACGCCCACAACACGCTCTGGCACAAAGGCAGGTCACTGGCTTCAGATGGGAACAATGAGAATAAATCCCTTTTTCTAAATTAATGAGCACTGCCAAGAATCGTTACTCCCTGAGTCAACAACAGCTCATTAAAACGGAAGGCAGAGAGACACGAGGCACGAAAGAGAGGTGACTCATCCCCCACAGCTGCACAATAGCTAGGAAATGAGATCTTTTCATTACAGGCACCACTGTGAAGGACTCAGGGGGGTTGGCATTTATTTCGAGGGGGCTAGAATATAAAAGCAAGGCTGTAACGCCGGGCTTTATAAGGCATTGGCCAGACCTCATCTGGAGAATTGCGAGCATTTTTTGGGCCCATTCCCTGAGAAAAGCCCGCGCAGGCTTTCACAAGTATGATGCTGGGAACGAAAGGGTTAACGTATGCACTCGCTGGGAAGTTCGGAAGGGATCTCTCACTGAAACTGATTGAATACTGAAAGCCCCAGAGTGGGCACGAAGAGGATGTTTCCCGTAGCAGGGGACACAACCTCAGACTAGAAAAATGATGAATAAGGGATTTCTTTAGCCAGGGGTGGCGAGTCTGTGGAATTCAATGCCACAGGCAGCTGTGAGGGCACTGGGTGTATTT
Source organism: Mobula birostris (assembly GCF_030028105.1). NCBI lineage: Eukaryota > Metazoa > Chordata > Chondrichthyes > Myliobatiformes > Myliobatidae > Mobula > Mobula birostris. Next base: position 17,244,596 of record NC_092397.1, read on the forward strand.
AAAGTGGAGGGTGATGGGTTCTTGATTGGTGGGCAAGAGATAGATGTTTCATATCTGGCTTTGAGTCATGGGTGCTTCTGGCTGAGACGTTAGGCCATCCATCATGCTCGAGTCACAGGAGAATGGGGTTGAGAGGAATAGCAAGTCAACCGTGATGGACGGCCTAATTCTGCTCCTTTGTCTCAGGGTTATGGAGTGGGATCCTTAAACAGAAGCACCCCTGGCTCCAAGTCAGAAATGAAACATTAGCAACTTCCCCCTCGCCTATGCTGCCTGACTAACTGGGCATTTCCAGCAGTTTGCTTCTGTCTTAATCTCCCAGGTTTACCACCTGCAGTTTACATCAGAAACAGGAGCAGGGGTCGGCCATTTGGCCCGTCGAGCCTGCTCTCCAATTCAATAAGATCATGGCTGATCTGACCATGGACTCATCTCCACCCACCTGCCTTTTCCACATAATCCTTAATTTCCCTACAATGCAAAACTGTCTCCAACCTATTTACAGAGGCAGCCTCCACTGCTTCATTGGGCAGGGAATTCCACAGACTCACCACTCTCAGGGGAAAGCAGTTCCTCCTCATCTACTCCCTCCAATTTTGTCCTCTTGAGGCTATCTCACCTACCAGTGGAAAAAACTTTCCTGCCTCTATTTTGTATGTTTCTATAATACTTCCCTATATTAAAAAAAGGTTTATTTTGGGATGGGTTCGCAAGAAGCTGCATGCCTGGTCTATCAACACACATCAAAGTTGCTGGTGAACGCAGCAGGCCAGGCAGCATCTCTAGGAAGCGGTACAGTCGACGTTTCAGGCCGAGACCCCTTGTCGCAAACACGAGGAATTCTGCAGATGCTGGAAATTCAAGCAACACACATCAGAGACGCAGCAACTTTGATGTGTCTTGCTTGAATTTCCAGCATCTGCAGAATTCCTCGTGTGTGCCTGGTGTATTTTGGGGAAAAAAAATACATAAAGTGTTACTTCGGACGTTAGGAGTAAAGCTTTCCCGACCAAGTTCAGTGCCACAAGGCATCGCCCGCGACGCCACAGAAACAAAAGGCAAGACCGTCAGATGAAGTATTTTTTTATTTTGCGCCTGCGTTTTAAAAACGGTGGCCCGATGTTACTGCCACGAGCTCTGAGGGGGGTGGGGGGAAGGGGGAAAATCGGGATCAGAGTCTGCAAAGTCTCTCGCTCACTTAAAGATCTTGCCCTCCTTGAAGGGCTTCCCCACGTGCGTGAACTGTCCTTCCCAGCTGAAGTACTCCCTCACCATGGTACGGCACTCCTCACTATCGCTGTCCAGCTTCCTCCAGCTGTACGACTCATAGTCCACCTGCCAGTCAGGAGACATCTGCGCAGACGAACAAAGAAAAAACAGAAATAGATCACAGCAGGTGTCACGGGCATCCAGTTTACCACCACAGGCACCAACCACGCAGCTCCTTGCTCGCGCGAAGCTGAGAGTGGACGGCGTCGCGTGGTGGTACCGCGTAAAATTCCAGCAACCCAGAGCAGTTCTACACCGCCGGCACAGAGCGCATCGCCGCGTTGGCCATTATCGCCCGGCTCGGCGCAGCGTACAACTACAGCAAACTGTCCGGTCAGCAGAGAGAGGTCGCTGCCTTGCAGGGCGTGTACGTGTCCGGGACGAAGAAGCGGGCTGGAAAATATCATTGTGGACACCACCCACACAGCAAACTCTATTAAACCTCTATTCTGCAGAGCTCTATAGGGCTATTAAAACAAAAAATTCACACCATCTTAAAGATAATCTGATCAACCATTCCAGCTCATTCCCCCACCACTCCCTCTATCACCTGAGTCACATCACTGTAAACTTTTTAAAGCTTTTTATGCTGCTGGCATTGTAAATGTGTGGTGTTTATGCACATTTTATTCCATGTTTATTTTATTTTTATATAATCCTTGATGATTTAATATTGTTGACTGTTTTTTATTGTCGCCTGTGGTGCCAACACTGCAAAAATTCCTACACACAAAGGTATTAAGAACAACGATCAGGGACTCCCCACCCAGGCCGTGCCCTCCTCTCGATGCTATCGAGCAGGAAATACAGGAGCCTGACGACCCACATATACAGGCTCCTTCCCCACAGCCCCCAGGTTCCCAAACTGACCTGAAATGCCCCTGATCAATACCTCCACCTTGAACTGGAGAGGGATGGTTGAGCGAGCTCGGGCCACTCTCTTTGGAGCACAGGAGGATGAGGGGCAAACTGACAGTGGTGGTAAGAGCGAACAGCCAGAGCCTTTTCTCCCCCCCCAGGGAGGCAACGGATCGTTTAATACCAGAGGACATCCTTTAAAGTTTAGGGGAATGTAGGATGTGGTTAGACTTTTTCCATTGAGAGTGGGGAAGATTCAAACAAGAGGGCATGGGTTGAGAATTAGAGGACAAAAGTTTAGAGGTAACATGAGGGGGAACTTCTTTACTCAGAGAGTGGTAGCTGTGTGGAACGAGCTTCCAGCAGAAGTGGTTGAGGCAGGTTCGATGTTGTCGTTTAAAGTTAAATTGGATAGATATATGGACAGGAAAGGAATGGAGGGTTATGGGCTGAGTGCAGGTCGGTGGGAATAGGATAGGGTAAGAGTTCGGCACGGACTAGAAGGGCCGAGATGGCCTGTTTCCGTGCTGTAATTGTTATATGGTTATACGAATGTCAGAGGTAGGTGCTTTTTTCTACACGGAGAGTGGTAGTGGCTGGAACTCACTGCTGAGGGTGGTGGTTGAAGATAATCGATTACGATTTAAGAGACAGAGGTGGAAGAAATGTGGAGGACTACGGTGAGTGGGTTGACCATAAGATATACAAGAAGAATTAGGCCATTTCATCCTGGCTGATTCATTCTCCTCTCAGCCCTAATCTCCTGCCTTCTCCCTGTACCCCTAATCAAGAATCTATCAACCTCTGCTTTAAACAGACCCAATGACTTGTCCCCCACAGCCGCCTGCGGCAACGAATTCCAAAGATTCACTGCTCTCTGGCTGAAGAAATCCCCCATCTCCGTTATAAAAGGATACCCTGTAATCTGAGGCTGTGTTCCCTGGTACTAGACTCCTCCACCACAGGAAACATCCTCTCCGCATCCAGTCTATTGAGGCCTTTCAACGCTCGATAGGTTTCACCCCTCATTCTTCTCAATTCCAGTGAATGCAGGTATCAAACGCTCTTCTCATGACAAGCCGCTCAATCCCAGAATCACTTTTGTGAGCCCGGAACTGCTCGTGGTACTCCAAGTGGGGCCTGGACAGCGCTTTATGAAGTCCCAACTTTGTTAAAGGCCAGCACAACTCACTGGGCTGAAGGGCCAGGACGGCACGGTACTGTTCTATGTTGGTGGTGGCACAGTTACGTTTCTTTGATAATTTTACACACATGCAGGTGTATGGAATCTGTGAACTTGTTTGCCCTCATCTTGAAATAATGCCATATTGGGAAAAAGCTGACTTTCATGGCTCGATACCAGATCAGAATCAGGTTTAAGTGATCCATGGTCTCCCTGAGGGGAGGGGGAAAAAGGACTCTGGCTGTACACTCTCTATGGCTCTTATTATTTTCTAGACCTCTATGAACTGGAACTTGAAGATACAGCAAAGAGTGCAGATCAGAACGAGCTCTAGTATCAACGAGAGCTGTCGTGAAAGGTGCTGTTACGCAGCAGTCCCGTGCAAGACAAAATAAACTACCACTTTGCAGTAAGAAATGTAAAATAAAAAAGGGAAGTAGTGTTCCCGAATCATTGAGCGAGTTTTAGCAGACTGGCCCCGGGATTGTGCTGCGGAACAGAATGCGGAAGTGGTACCAGAGCCCAATCTTGCAGACTGCCCGAGTCACCCTCCGGCGTGAACACTCCTGTACGGCGATTGCCCGCGGGCCGCCTGCTGCGGTGCGGGTCTGTTGGCCGCTCAAGTCTCGCCTCTCGCAGCTGCCGCCCGTCCTCTGCAACACAGCAGAGTTCACTGCTCCCGCTCAAACGTTTATTTGCTGTTTCAGAGCGCGGAACAGGCCCTTCCGGCCCTTTGAGCTGTGCTGCCCAACAACCCACTGGCCTAATCACGGGATGATTTACATGGACCAACCGGTACATCTTTGGACTGTGGGAGGAAACCGTGGCACCCGGAGGAAACCCACGTGGTCACGGGGAGAACCTCCAAACTCCTGACAGGCAGCAGCGGGATTTCCTCCACTCACACCAGATTTGTGGTGCATCTACTCAGTGTATTGTCTTACCGTGGATAATGCAGCAAGTCAGGCCATTCGGCCCACCGCACCCATGCTGGCCATTGTATTTATCTATATGCCCCACTTCCCCGCATTTGGACCTAGCCTTGCCTAACTTAACCAGACGCTGACAGTACCGGCCTCCATTACTCCCTCTAGCAGTGCAATCCAGATTCCAGCATCTCCCCCTCCAGAGAAGCCCACCCTTCACTTTGTACACACACCTCGCCGTGGGGAAGAAAGATTTCATCTTCTAATACCCGCTTCTTTCCTCTGCCTCTCTGCTCAGGGGATTAAAGTCTGTCAGGAGCCTTGTGGCCCATCAGGCCGGTGTTTATGCCGATTTCCGTGGCGGTAAGTGACTGACAGTACGAGACTCCTCCCCGGATAGGATGCCAGTCTATTGCGAGCATTAGCATTTTTGCCGGTACCCATTCTTAGCTGGGTGGACTGGAGCAATGTGTGGTTAAGTGCCTTGCTCAAGGACACAACACGCTGCCCCGGCCGAGGCTCGAACCCACGACCTTCAGATCGCTAGTCCAACACCCTATCCACTTGGCCACGCTCTGCTCAGGGGACTTGCCCTTTTCTGGTCACTACCATCAGGGAGGGGGAAAGAGTCTGAAGACCCACAAACTACTCAGAGACAGCTTCTTCCTCTCCATCAGATTTCCGAAAGCCCATGAGCACGTTCTCTTACGCACAGCATATTTTCTGTAATTTGTAGATTACCCAGGGTGATAGTAGGGACAAACCCCCACTACCTATTAAACACTCCCAATGGCGTGCGCCTCAAATACCCTCTGACAACCAGGCCCGGCTCCCGGCCTGCACCTGTAGCTGAGCTACTAAGCCCGGCGGAACCGTTTCTACTGACAGGTGAAGGTGGGTTACTGACACCTTAAAACCAGTCACTGCGGGCAGATGGGGCTGGCCAGCTCATCCTGGAGAAGGAAAACTCTGATCTCAAACTTCCGCTGCTATACCCACTCACGGGGAAGGCTTCAGGAGTGAACCCCGAGGGGAAAATCTGGAGCTGGAGACCCTAAGACAGTCCTACGTTGAGCTCAACGCTGACTGGCAACTCCTGTGACACTGCTGGTGCCAAACTGTATCGGTCTCTGCCATTCCTTTGGGTTCATCGGATGCGTGGAGAGGGGGAGCTTGCTACACGGGCAACAGCTCGCTCTCCGTATCATACTGCCCGGGCTTGCCTAGCTAGACAGCTAAGACACATTCTCTGACCAACAGAGGCCTCATCATAGATTTCTTTTGTCTTTGCACCGAGCATTGTAGTTCGCAGTTCCAATTCCAACAATATCTATGAGAAATCTGCACGCTCTCTCCCATGATATGTATGGGTTTCCTCCGACGGTCCAAAGATGCATCAGTTAGCAGGTTCAACACACACAAAGTGCTGAAGGAACTCAGCAGGCCAGGCAGCGTCAATGGAAAAATGGACACGGATTGGTATACGTCCTGCCGAAGGATTTCAGCCCAAAACATTGATTGTACTTTCCTCCCCCCCATCGACGCTGCCTGGCCTGCTGAGTTCCTCCGGCATTTTGTGCGTCACCCGGATTTCCAGCGTCTGCAGATTTTCTCTTGTTTCCAGTTAGGAGGTAAATTGGCCTGTGATTAGGCTAGGGTTAAATCAGTAGGTTGCAGACAGTGTGGTTGGTTGGGCCTGTTCAGCACTGTATCTCTAAATAATAATTTTAAAAATTATTTTCCTGTCAGAGGCCAGTGATAATCAACCCGATTCCGCCTGTCCAACCGAACACTTCAACCCAGGAAATGTGGACAGCAACACTGCTGCGCGCTCACGTCTCCCCTGGCAGCATGGAGGCCAGAGCGCACCCTGTCTACGCCAATCGCTTGAGCGAGGCAGCAGCCACACGCCCGGGGGGGGTGAGGGGGGAGGGGAAGAGACTCCATACCGGGAATGCCAGCTCCTGGCCGCGGAACACCCAGATGCCGGAGATGCTGCTGTCGTTATTGCTGCCGAACAAGATGACGCTGGCGAAGGCGTTCTTGCGTAGCTTGTCAAGGCGCTGGAACATGCCTGGTGAGGAGAAGGGGAAACTGAAGGTTATGGCAGGGTAGGCAGGCCAGCTGACAGCGTCTCAATGGGATACGGCGAGACGGCAGCGTGCGACGTCGCACACACCCACCCTCCCGATCTCGCAACCCAAATCCAACAGCACCAAGCAGCTGTCCAAGAACGTCCGCACAGTGCTCTTGCAGAAGGGACTCTGGCATAACTTCTACCGTGAAACTCACAGCCAGGTTATCGGTGGGGTGATAATTGGATAAATTTGTCAGGGGGTACCTGCCCTTCCATTCTCAGCTGCGGGACTCGGCTGGGGATCACACCGCAAAGGGGCGAGAGGGACACTGGAAGCTGCCAACTCACGAAGGGCTGGAGGAACGCAGCGGGCAGCCCGTCTTTAGATGAAGGGCTGTGGCTCGAAATGCTGACCGTTCGTTCCCCTCCATAGATGGGTACATTTAAAGCGGAGGCTGATGTTTCTAGGGTGTCAGAGGTTGAAGGCAGGAGAGAGGGGTTGAGAGGGAAAATAAATCAGCCATTATTGAATGGCCAAGCACTCAATGGATTAAATCTGCTCCCATCTCTTACGGTCTTAAGCTGCCTGACCCGCTCCGTTCCTCTGGCATTTCGTGGCCCTTCAGCCCACTGCAACCTTGCTGACCCAACAACCACCCACTTTCTCATCGGACCCCCCCCCCCCAAGATTCTACCGTTTGCCCACACACTAGAGGGGCAATTAATCCACCAGACCCACATCATTGGGACGCAAGAGGGAGGGAAGGGGCCCACACGGTTACTGGAAGACAGACCAACCTCCAGACAGACACTCACAGAGCGGAGGTCGGGATCGAACCTGGGACCTGGGTCTCTGGGGGCAACGGGGTAGCAGTTTTACCCACTGTGCTGTCAAGCAGTCATACACAGAAACCTAGCACTTACACCAACACCATCAACTGATGCCCGGCGGAACCCCACGCTGAGTTCTGCAAAAGTCTCAGTAATGGGAACCCTGTCGCAGAGAAAGCCCGGTCCTCCGGCACGGTGCAGGGCAAGCAGCCTCAGAGTTACAAGCACACAAACTGGCCGCACCTCGAGGCGGCTAACCGACGGTATCGCCGGGCAGGTATTAAAATGCAACCCCCACGGAAAGGGACGGCCAAAGAGCATGCAGAGGAGAGACGGCAAGGCTGAAATTAAGATGGTGGAGACACCCCTGACCCGCCCTCGAGAAAGTGGCTCAGGACAGAGGACGATGGAGACGGGATGGCCTATCTGGCGGCGGTGGCAGTAGTTGGGGGGGGGCGGGGGGGGGGGGTGGAGTGCTAGAAGCTTCTTACCTGAGATCAGGTTACAGCTCATGAAAGTCAGTGTGAGCTCGGTGGGGTACTTATACTCCGAGTACCAGATCGACCAGCCCTCCTTGTCAAACTGCTCCCAGAAGTGCGGCAGAGCCACCGACAACGTGTCCTCGTTTGAGTACTTGCGTTTAAATTCGTCCATGACGAACGGGCTGTAGAGGGGGAGAGCAGGAAAAGATCAATGTTTTGAAGGTAATATATATTTTTTTAAAAACCGCAGACATCAAAGCCTGTCAGAGTCCCCAGTTCCCCGATGTACAGAGTGCATCAGCCAACAAGCATCGCCAGCTCGAAGTCCTAGACGACTGGGTTTTACCTCAGTGACGGTGAGGAGCATCGCACCAGCGGCGAAGCAACTGTGTCACACAGGCGCGGGAACCCCCCACCGACTCTCGCCACAGTCCTGCCTCTCTGCCACAGCTCACACCCCCCCACCCAGCGGCAATAAACTGAACCTCCGGTCAGCGCCATTTCTTCGCGTGACAGCATGAACTCACGGAGGGGGGGGGGGCAATCCCAGCCACCCGCTTGGTCCCTGCTAACCACTGCTCGGGCTCAGTTGAAAATTAAACCAGCTTCTTTGGCAAAGACACCACTAGGCTCTCTTAAAACGATCTGACGTCTTGTCTTTATCTGTCAGATGTGCCTTTTCTGTCACATCAATTCAGTGAGGATGCTGCCGGGCGGCCGGCAAGTGTCGTCACGGCAACATAACAGGTCCACACTCACTCACCCTGACCCACAGGTCGTTGGACTGTGGGAGGAAACAGAAGCGCCCGGGGAAACCCACGTGGTCACGGGGAGAACGCACACGCTCCTGACAGGCAGCGGAGGGATTTGAACCCTGATCTTACACTACACTTCTCTGCCACCCAAACAGTTTGAGATTCACCGAGTGTAACCTGCACACCTTAAGAGTTATTCTTAAAAAAAACTTAAAGATGAAATTACTCACAGATGGTAGGTCTGAAGCTCTGACTAAAAATGCTTATCTGTCGTCAGTAACTCATTCTGCTACGCTAATCAAACGGCCCCAAATTACTGCTCTGAAACCAAGGAGAACCTTTTTTTAAAAAAAGGACGTCAAATGCACGATAAAGATTAATTTCTAAAGAAAGAACCTAATACTCAAAACAAGAATACAGAGGAGGACTTCAACCAATCAGATTGGCAGCAAACCCCAATCAGGAAAACTTGGTCAGGACTTCCGAACAAGGGGTCGCCTCTTTACAATGGGAATGGGAGGGATTTCTACTCTGTGGATCCAGAATCTCTGAGATTTCTCTGCCCCAGAGTGGTAGAGGTGGAAACATCCCTGGCAGAAGTGGGCAGGACATGGGAACAGATTAAGGCCATTTGGCCCATCGAGTCTGCCTCATTGTTGGCTTTATCTGAGAATCTCCTCTGTAGCATTTACACATATTCGGCATTGCTTCCCACATTATTTAGCACTATGTGATGGGTGGATCTGTATAAACAGTGTGCAAGACAAGCCTCCCACTGTATCTCGGCACATGTGACAGTAATAAATCAATCCAACACGCAGAGTGAACTAGGAGGCTCATTTGGCAGGGTTTCGAAGGAACTGCGTGGTCGTCTCTCTCACTGCTGAACTGGGAGCAGACGCCGTCTGGTGGGGGGAGAGCGCCACCTGGTGGACAAGCACAAAACCAGGGCCCAGCCCACTCACATCCATCTGACAGCCTACCCTCGCCCCAGCCTGCTCGATCTCTGGAGAAGCCTCGTCCCTTCAGGGACTGAGCCCGAAGTCAATCGGTTCGCGAGCAGAGGCACAGCAGCGGGCCCCACTGACTCGCCTGTGTTTGGCCCGCTCCCCGTGGGAGAGAATTGCACAGGCTCGCAGCCTCTGCGAGGAATAATGGGGAAACTTCTCATTTCAATGCTTTATCCCGTGGCTGAGACTTGAAGCAACCAGGTGCACCCTTCCTGTGTGGAATTCACAGGAGTTGATGGGGTGGAAAAGCTTGGCCCTGGTCCATCCCCCGAACGTCACCACCTCTCACAGCTCCTCAAAGTCATTCCCACCCGCATCTCAGCCCAGGACTCGAGCCCGGTCACTCTCTCAGGAGCCCGAGGGGCATAAATGAGTTCAAATAATAATCTCCATTCAGTCCCCAAGAGAGGCGCCAGCACAACCGCCTATCATACATGGTTCACTTAATGAGATGCCATGCGTAGAGGGTTCAATGTCCACAACGTTCAGATCAGATTGAAGACCAGACACAGAAGTAGAATTACGCTATTTGGCTCAGAGTCTACTCCAGCATTCCTTCATGGCTGATTTATTATCCCTCTCAATGCCATGCAACCATAACCCTTGTAGCCAAGAACCTATTCACCCCCACTTTAGATGCACCCAATGAATCGGCCTCCACAACCGTCCGTGGCGATGAATTCCCCAGATTCACTGCCCCCTGTCTAAAGAAGTTCCTCGCCTCTGTTCGAAAGACAAGTCTCTTCTGAGGCCGCCTTACAAAGCCCCAGCAGTACATTCTTGCTTTAATATTCTAGTCCGCCCAAAACGAGTGCTAACATTGCATTTGCAATGACTCCAACTGCAAAGTAACCTTCAGGGAAGCCTGCACGCGGGCTCCCAAAGCCCTTTGCACCCGAATTCCAAGTTTTCTCTTTAGAAAATAGCCCACGAAGGCACAACCCTGCAGTTCCCTGCACTGTATACCATCTTTGCTTGCTCTCCAATCTATCCAAGACCTTCTGCAGACAACCTGCTTCCTCAACGCTACCCGCAAACGGACAAAGGGACCCAACCCGTTGTGCGTACATCCATTATGAGGAGAAACATACATCCCCACGTTCCATACTCCGTAGCCCTGCCCACTCGAACCCCAGTCCCCTTATTTCAGCAGGTGGAATACTTTCCGGGGACACAGGAAGGATGACCACGGACAGCGTTCTGTCTAGCCTGATGTAGAGGCGCCGATGCACAGCACCACAGGAGGCGCAGGAGGGTTGGGGACTCTGGCAGCTCCAATCGCGGGCACAACTCCACCGCACCACCAGGGGCATTTTCAAGAGGCAGCGCCCGTCACGAAGGGCCCTCACCTCACCGGGGAGGAGACACCGGAGACCGAGGACTCAGGCCCAGCGGTTCAGGAACAGTTGCTTCCTCGCTGACGTCAGACTGCTGAACGGTTCATGCTCGCTATTTGCTACTTTTAAAAAACTACTTCTCATTGCAAATTACAATTTGTAATGTAGTTGCACTGCACTGCTGGTGGACAACACATTTCACGACTTCTGATGCTGCTAACAAACCTAATTCTGAGACTTGAACCCGCAACCCACCCTGCCAAAGGGTCTCGGACCCAAACCTCCGCTATTTATTTCCCAAAGATGCTGCCTGGCCGCTGAGTTCCTCCAGCAATTTGTGTGTGTTACAACAAACTAGATGCTGGAGGAACTCAACAGCTCCCGCTGCCCCTTTCCTCTCATCCACCCAGTTTCTCCAACACACTCCCCAGCCGTCTCCTCCCACCCCACCATACTGTTCCTTTCCCCATCCTCCACACACTCCCCCCTTCATCCCACCGTTCCCATCCATCCATCGCCCACACACTCCCCCCTCTTCTCACCCCTTCATCCCACTGTCCCCATCCGTCCATCACCCACACACTCCCCCCTCTTCTCACCCCTTCATCCCACTGTCCCCATTCGTCCATCGCCCACACACTCCCCCCTCTTCTCACCCCTTCATCCCACTGTTCCTATCTGTCCATCACCCACACACTCCCCCCTTCATCCCACTGTTCCCATCTGTCCATCACCCACACACTCCCCCCTCTTCTCCCCCCTTCATCCCACTGTCCCTATCTGTCCATCACCCACACACTCCCCCCTTCATCCCACTGTTCCCATCCGTCCATCACCCACACACTCCCCCCTCTTCTCCCCCCTTCATCCCACTGTCCCTATCTGTCCATCACCCACACACTCCCCCCTCTTCTCACCCCTTCATCCCACTGTTCCTATCTGTCCATCACCCACACACTCCCCCCTTCATCCCACTGTTCCCATCTGTCCATCACCCACACACTCCCCCCTCTTCTCCCCCCTTCATCCCACTGTCCCTATCTGTCCATCACCCACACACTCCCCCCTTCATCCCACTGTTCCCATCCGTCCATCACCCACACACTCCCCCCTCTTCTCCCCCCTTCATCCCACTGTCCCTATCTGTCCATCACCCACACACTCCCCCCTCTTCTCACCCCTTCACCCCACTGTCCCCATCTGTCCATCACCCACACACTCCCCCCTTCATCCCACTGTTCCCATCCCACACACTCCCCCCTCTTCTCACCCCTTCATCCCACTGTCCCCATCCGTCCATCACCCACACACTCCCCCTTCTCCCCCTTCATCCCACTGTCTCCATCTGTCCATCACCCACACACTCCCCCCTCTTCTCATCCTTTCATCCCACTGTCCCTATCTGTCCATCACCCACACACTCCCCCCTCTTCTCCCCCCTTCATCCCACTGTCCCCATCTGTCCATCACCCACACACTCCCCCTTCATCCCACTGTCCCCATCTGTCCATCACCCACACACTCCCCCTTCTCCCCCTTCATCCCACTGTCCCTATCTGTCCATCACCCACACACTCCCCCCCTTCTCACCCCTTCATCCCACTGTCCCTATCTGTCCATCACCCACACACTCCCCCCTCTTCTCATCCTTTCATCCCACTGTCCCTATCTGTCCATCACCCACACACTCCCCCCTCTTCTCCCCCCTTCATCCCACTGTCCCCATCTGTCCATCACCCACACACTCCCCCTTCATCCCACTGTCCCCATCTGTCCATCACCCACACACTCCCCCTTCTCCCCCTTCATCCCACTGTCCCTATCTGTCCATCACCCACACACTCCCCCCCTTCTCACCCCTTCATCCCACTGTCCCTATCTGTCCATCACCCACACACTCCCCCCTCTTCTCATCCTTTCATCCCACTGTCCCTATCTGTCCATCACCCACACACTCCCCCTTCTCACCCCTTCATCCCACTGTCCCTATCTGTCCATCACCCACACACTCCCCCTTCTCCCCCCTTCATCCCACTGTCCCTGTCTATCCATCACCCACACACTCCCCCCTCTTCTCCCCCCTTCATCCCACTGTCCCTATCTGTCCATCACCCACACACTCCCCCCTCTTCTCACCCCTTCATCCCACTGTCCCTATCTGCCCATCCTCCACACACTCCCCCCTTCATCCCACTGTCCCTGTCTGTCCATCACCCACACACTCCCTCCTCTTCTCACCCCTTCTCCCCACTGTCCCTATCTGTCCATCACCCACACACTCCCCCCTCTTCTCATCCTTTCATCCCACTGTCCCTATCTGTCCATCACCCACACACTCCCCCTTCTCACCCATTCATCCCACTGTCCCTATCTGTCCATCACCCACACACTCCCCCCTCTTCTCACCCCTTCATCCCACTGTCCCTATCTGCCCATCCTCCACACACTCCCCCCTTCATCCCACTGTTCCCATCCGTCCATCGCCCACACACTCCCTCTTCTCACCCCTTCATCCCACTGTTCCTATCTGTCCATCACCCACACACTCCCCCCTTCATCCCACTGTTCCCATCTGTCCATCACCCACACACTCCCCCCTCTTCTCCCCCCTTCATCCCACTGTCCCTATCTGTCCATCACCCACACACTCCCCCCTCTTCTCACCCCTTCACCCCACTGTCCCCATCTGTCCATCACCCACACACTCGCCCCCTTCTCACCCCTTCATCCCACTGTCCCTATCTGTCCATCACCCACACACTCCCCCCTTCATCCCACTGTTCCCATCCGTCCATCGCCCACACACTCCCCCCTCTTCTCACCCCTTCATCCCACTGTCCTTATCTGTCCATCACCCACACACTCCCCCCTCTTCTCACCCCTTCACCCCACTGTCCCCATCTGTCCATCACCCACACACTCCTCCCCTCTTCTCCCCCCTTCATCCCACTGTCCCTATCTGTCCATCACCCACACACTCCCCCCTTCATCCCACTGTTCCCATCCGTCCATCGCCCACACACTCCCCCCTCTTCTCACCCCTTCATCCCACTGTCCCTATCCGTCCATCGCCCACACACTCCCCCCTCTTCTCACCCCTTCATCCCACTGTTCCTATCTGTCCATCACCCACACACTCCCCCCTTCATCCCACTGTTCCCATCTGTCCATCACCCACACACTCCCCCCTCTTCTCACCCCTTCATCCCACTGTCCCTATCTGTCCATCACCCACACACTCCCCCCTTCATCCCACTGTTCCCATCCGTCCATCACCCACACACTCCCCCCTCTTCTCCCCCCTTCATCCCACTGTCCCTATCTGTCCATCACCCACACACTCCCTCCTCTTCTCACCCCTTCACCCCACTGTCCCCATCTGTCCATCACCCACACACTCCCCCCCCTTCTCACCCCTTCATCCCACTGTCCCTATCTGTCCATCACCCACACACTCCCCCTTCTCCCCCCTTCATCCCACTGTCCATATCTGTCCATCACCCACACACTCCCCCCTTCATCCCACTGTTCCCATCCGTCCATCGCCCACACACTCCCCCCTCTTCTCACCCCTTCATCCCACTGTCCTTATCTGTCCATCACCCACACACTCCCCCCTCTTCTCATCCTTTCATCCCACTGTCCCTATCTGTCCATCACCCACACACTCTCCCTTCTCCCCCCTTCATCCCACTGTCCCTATCTGTCCATCACCCACACACTCCCCCCTCTTCTCACCCCTTCATCCCACTGTCCCCATCTGTCCATCACCCACACACTCCCCCCTCTTCTCATCCTTTCATCCCACTGTCCCTATCTGTCCATCACCCACACACTCCCCCCTCTTCTCCCCCCTTCATCCCACTGTCCCCATCTGTCCATCACCCACACACTCCCCCCTCTTCTCCCCCCTTCATCCCACTGTCCCCATCTGTACATCACCCACACACTCCCCCTTCATCCCACTGTCCCCATCTGTCCATCACCCACACACTCCCCCTTCTCCCCCTTCATCCCACTGTCCCCATCTGTCCATTACCCACACACTCCCCCCCTTCTCACCCCTTCATCCCACTGTCCCTATCTGTCCATCACCCACACACTCCCCCCTCTTCTCATCCTTTCATCCCACTGTCCCTATCTGTCCATCACCCACACACTCCCCCTTCTCCCCCCTTCATCCCACTGTCCCTATCTGCCCATCACCCACTCTCCCCCCTCTTCTCACCCCTTCATCCCACTGTCCCTGTCTATCCATCACCCACACACTCCCCCCTCTTCTCCCCCCTTCATCCCACTGTCCCTATCTGTCCATCACCCACACACTCCCCCCTCTTCTCTCCCCTTCATCCCACTGTCCCTATCTGCCCATCCTCCACACACTCCCCCCTTCATCCCACTGTCCCTGTCTGTCCATCACCCACACACTCCCTCCTCTTCTCACCCCTTCTCCCCACTGTCCCTATCTGTCCATCACCCACACACTCCCTCTTCTCATCCTTCCATCCCACTGTCCCTATCTGTCCATCACCCACACACTCCCCCTTCTCACCCCTTCATCCCACTGTCCCTATCTGTCCATCACCCACACACTCCCCCCTCTTCTCACCCCTTCATCCCACTGTCCCTATCTGCCCATCCTCCACACACTCCCCCCTTCATCCCACTGTTCCCATCCGTCCATCGCCCACACACTCCCCCCTCTTCTCCCCCCTTCATCCCACTGTCCCTATCTGTCCATCACCCACACACTCCCCCTTCATCCCACTGTCCCTATCTGTCCATCACCCACACACTCCCCCCTCTTCTCCCCCCTTCATCCCACTGTCCCTATCTGTCCATCACCCACACACTCCCCCCTCTTCTCCCCCCTTCATCCCACTGTCCCTATCTGCCCATCCTCCACACACTCCCCCCTCTTCTCATCCTTTCATCCCACTGTCCCTATCTGTCCATCACCCACACACTCCCCCTTCTCCCCCCTTCATCCCACTGTCCCTATCTGCCCATCACCCACTCTCCCCCCTCTTCTCACCCCTTCATCCCACTGTCCCTGTCTATCCATCACCCACACACTCCCCCCTCTTCTCCCCCCTTCATCCCACTGTCCCTATCTGTCCATCACCCACACACTCCCCCCTCTTCTCACCCCTTCATCCCACTGTCCCTATCTGCCCATCCTCCACACACTCCCCCCTTCATCCCACTGTCCCTGTCTGTCCATCACCCACACACTCCCTCCTCTTCTCACCCCTTCTCCCCACTGTCCCTATCTGTCCATCACCCACACACTCCCCCCTCTTCTCATCCTTTCATCCCACTGTCCCTATCTGTCCATCACCCACACACTCCCCCTTCTCACCCCTTCATCCCACTGTCCCTATCTGCCCATCCTCCACACACTCCCCCCTTCATCCCACTGTTCCCATCCGTCCATCGCCCACACACTCACCCCTCTTCTCCCCCCTTCATCCCACTGTCCCTATCTGTCCATCACCCACACACTCCCCCCTCTTCTCACCCCTTCATCCCACTGTCCCTATCTGCCCATCCTCCACACACTCCCCCCTTCATCCCACTGTCCCTGTCTGTCCATCACCCACACACTCCCTCCTCTTCTCACCCCTTCTCCCCACTGTCCCTATCTGTCCATCACCCACACACTCCCCCCTCTTCTCATCCTTTCATCCCACTGTCCCTATCTGTCCATCACCCACACACTCCCCCTTCTCACCCATTCATCCCACTGTCCCTATCTGTCCATCACCCACACACTCCCCCCTCTTCTCACCCCTTCATCCCACTGTCCCTATCTGCCCATCCTCCACACACTCCCCCCTTCATCCCACTGTTCCCATCCGTCCATCGCCCACACACTCCCTCTTCTCACCCCTTCATCCCACTGTTCCTATCTGTCCATCACCCACACACTCCCCCCTTCATCCCACTGTTCCCATCTGTCCATCACCCACACACTCCCCCCTCTTCTCCCCCCTTCATCCCACTGTCCCTATCTGTCCATCACCCACACACTCCCCCCTCTTCTCACCCCTTCACCCCACTGTCCCCATCTGTCCATCACCCACACACTCGCCCCCTTCTCACCCCTTCATCCCACTGTCCCTATCTGTCCATCACCCACACACTCCCCCCTTCATCCCACTGTTCCCATCCGTCCATCGCCCACACACTCCCCCCTCTTCTCACCCCTTCATCCCACTGTCCTTATCTGTCCATCACCCACACACTCCCCCCTCTTCTCACCCCTTCACCCCACTGTCCCCATCTGTCCATCACCCACACACTCCTCCCCTCTTCTCCCCCCTTCATCCCACTGTCCCTATCTGTCCATCACCCACACACTCCCCCCTTCATCCCACTGTTCCCATCCGTCCATCGCCCACACACTCCCCCCTCTTCTCACCCCTTCATCCCACTGTCCCTATCCGTCCATCGCCCACACACTCCCCCCTCTTCTCACCCCTTCATCCCACTGTTCCTATCTGTCCATCACCCACACACTCCCCCCTTCATCCCACTGTTCCCATCTGTCCATCACCCACACACTCCCCCCTCTTCTCACCCCTTCATCCCACTGTCCCTATCTGTCCATCACCCACACACTCCCCCCTTCATCCCACTGTTCCCATCCGTCCATCACCCACACACTCCCCCCTCTTCTCCCCCCTTCACCCCACTGTCCCTATCTGTCCATCACCCACACACTCCCTCCTCTTCTCACCCCTTCACCCCACTGTCCCCATCTGTCCATCACCCACACACTCCCCCCCTTCTCACCCCTTCATCCCACTGTCCCTATCTGTCCATCACCCACACACTCCCCCTTCTCCCCCCTTCATCCCACTGTCCATATCTGTCCATCACCCACACACTCCCCCCTTCATCCCACTGTTCCCATCCGTCCATCGCCCACACACTCCCCCCTCTTCTCACCCCTTCATCCCACTGTCCTTATCTGTCCATCACCCACACACTCCCCCCTCTTCTCATCCTTTCATCCCACTGTCCCTATCTGTCCATCACCCACACACTCTCCCTTCTCCCCCCTTCATCCCACTGTCCCTATCTGTCCATCACCCACACACTCCCCCCTCTTCTCACCCCTTCATCCCACTGTCCCCATCTGTCCATCACCCACACACTCCCCCCTCTTCTCATCCTTTCATCCCACTGTCCCTATCTGTCCATCACCCACACACTCCCCCCTCTTCTCCCCCCTTCATCCCACTGTCCCTATCTGCCCATCCTCCACACACTCCCCCCTTCATCCCACTGTCCCCATCTGTCCATCACCCACACACTCCCCCTTCTCCTCCTTCATCCCACTGTCCCCATCTGTCCATTACCCACACACTCCCCCCCTTCTCACCCCTTCATCCCACTGTCCCTATCTGTCCATCACCCACACTCCCCCCTCTTCTCATCCTTTCATCCCACTGTCCCTATCTGTCCATCACCCACACACTCCCCCTTCTCCCCCCTTCATCCCACTGTCCCTATCTGCCCATCACCCACTCTCCCCCCTCTTCTCACCCCTTCATCCCACTGTCCCTGTCTATCCATCACCCACACACTCCCCCCTCTTCTCCCCCCTTCATCCCACTGTCCCTATCTGTCCATCACCCACACACTCCCCCCTCTTCTCTCCCCTTCATCCCACTGTCCCTATCTGCCCATCCTCCACACACTCCCCCCTTCATCCCACTGTCCCTGTCTGTCCATCACCCACACACTCCCTCCTCTTCTCACCCCTTCTCCCCACTGTCCCTATCTGTCCATCACCCACACACTCCCTCTTCTCATCCTTTCATCCCACTGTCCCTATCTGTCCATCACCCACACACTCCCCCTTCTCACCCCTTCATCCCACTGTCCCTATCTGTCCATCACCCACACACTCCCCCCTCTTCTCACCCCTTCATCCCACTGTCCCTATCTGCCCATCCTCCACACACTCCCCCCTTCATCCCACTGTTCCCATCCGTCCATCGCCCACACACTCCCCCCTCTTCTCCCCCCTTCATCCCACTGTCCCTATCTGTCCATCACCCACACACTCCCCCTTCATCCCACTGTCCCTATCTGTCCATCACCCACACACTCCCTCCTCTTCTCCCCCCTTCATCCCACTGTCCCTATCTGTCCATCACCCACACACTCCCCCCTCTTCTCCCCCCTTCATCCCACTGTCCCTATCTGCCCATCCTCCACACACTCCCCCCTCTTCTCATCCTTTCATCCCACTGTCCCTATCTGTCCATCACCCACACACTCCCCCTTCTCCCCCCTTCATCCCACTGTCCCTATCTGCCCATCACCCACTCTCCCTCCTCTTCTCACCCCTTCATCCCACTGTCCCTGTCTATCCATCACCCACACACTCCCCCCTCTTCTCCCCCCTTCATCCCACTGTCCCTATCTGTCCATCACCCACACACTCCCCCCTCTTCTCACCCC
The DNA here is from genome assembly GCF_030028105.1 of Mobula birostris. NCBI lineage: Eukaryota > Metazoa > Chordata > Chondrichthyes > Myliobatiformes > Myliobatidae > Mobula > Mobula birostris. The sequence continues at coordinate 17,263,802 of NC_092397.1, forward strand.
TTCATCCCACTGTCCCTATCTGCCCATCCTCCACACACTCCCCCCTTCATCCCACTGTCCCTGTCTGTCCATCACCCACACACTCCCTCCTCTTCTCACCCCTTCTCCCCACTGTCCCTATCTGTCCATCACCCACACACTCCCCCCTCTTCTCATCCTTTCATCCCACTGTCCCTATCTGTCCATCACCCACACACTCCCCCTTCTCACCCCTTCATCCCACTGTCCCTATCTGCCCATCCTCCACACACTCCCCCCTTCATCCCACTGTTCCCATCCGTCCATCGCCCACACACTCCCCCCTCTTCTCCCCCCTTCATCCCACTGTCCCTATCTGTCCATCACCCACACACTCCCCCCTTCATCCCACTGTCCCTATCTGTCCATCACCCACACACTCCCCCCTCTTCTCCCCCCTTCATCCCACTGTCCCTATCTGCCCATCACCCACACACTCCCCCCTCTTCTCCCCCCTTCATCCCACTGTCCCTATCTGCCCATCCTCCACACACTCCCCCCTCTTCATCCCACTGTTCCCATTTGTCCATCAACCACACACTCCCCCCTCTTCTCACCCCTTCATCCCACTGTTCCTATCTGTCCATCACCCACACACTCCCCCCTCTTCTCACCCCTTCATCTCACTGTCCCTATCTGTCCATCCTCCACACACTCCTCCCCTCTTCCCACCCCTTCTCTCCACTGTCCCCATCTGTCCATCACCCACACACTCCCCCCTTCTCACCCCTTCATCCCACTGTTCCTATCTGTCCATCACCCACACACTCCCCCCTCTTCTCACTCCTTCATCCCACTGTCCCTATCTGTCCATCACCCACACACTGCCCCCTCTTCTCACCCCTTCATCCCACTGTCCCTATCCGTCCATCACCCACACACTCCCCTCTTCTCACCCCTTCATCCCACTGTCCCTATCTGTCCATCGCCCACACACTCCTCCCCTCGTCCCACCCCTTCATCCCACTGTCCCTATCTGTCCATCAACCACACACTGCCCCCTCTTCTCACCCCTTCATCCCACTGTCCCTATCCGTCCATCCTCCACACACTCCTCCCCTCTTCCCACCCCTTCTCCCCACTGTCCCCATCTGTCATCACCCACACACTCCCCCATCTTCTCACCCCTTCATCCCACTGTCTCTATCCATCCATCACCCACACACTCCCCCTTCTCCCCCTTCATCCCACTGTTTCTATCTGTCCATCAACCACACACCCCCCTTCTCACCCCTTCATCCTACTGTTCCTATCTGTCCATCACTCATACACTCCCCTCTCTTGCTCCCTCTCCCCCCCACCCCGTGTATTTCGTTCCATGTTGCACCTTCCTTCCCCACCCGATCCTACCATCTCCCACCTCTACCCAACGCCTCCCAGCCTCTGTCATTATCCACATTTTTCTCTCTCCCACCTGCCCATCACCCCTCCTCACCTGGATCCACCCATTACTTCCCAGCCTCTGTCACTACTGCCACTCTCCCCTCCTCACCTGGATCCACCCATCACCTCCCAGCCCCCGCCACACCCCCTTCCCCTCAGCTCTTTATACCGGGCATTTCTCCTTGATCTTTCAGTCCAAACAAAGGATCTGAACCCGAAACGTCGACAGTCCCTTTTCCAAACCATCAGCTAAGCAACTCCCAACCCATTGGAGGCAGTGGTTGAGGATATGGATCAGATGCTGGGATTTCAGACCTACCCCCACATCCGAGATGGTCTAAACCCTGTACCGGGCCAGGAAGTCCATCCTTCTGACTTCAGAGCCACGATCACACTCACCGAACCAAACCAACAGCCAATACAGGACTTGCACCCGGGACACTGAGGGATGGTCACACCACAACCCCAATGCTGAGGGTCTACGGCGTGTTCAATCACACTGTGTTCTCAGTGGCCACCTGCTCATTAATGCAAATATCTAATCAGCCAATCACGTGGCAGCAACTCAATGCTTTAAAGCACGCAGACATGGTCTAGAGGCTCAGTTGTCGTTCAGACTGAACATCGGAATGGGGAAGAAATGTGATCTAAGTGACTTGGACCGTGGAATGATTGTCGGTGCTAGACAGGGTGGCTTGAGTATCTCAGAAACTGCCGATCTCCGGGGATTTTCATGCACAACGGTCTCTAGAGTTTACAGAGAGTGGTGTGAGAAACCAAAAACATCCAGTGAGGGGCAGTTCTGTGGGCAAAAATGCCTTGTTAATGAGAGAGGTCAGAGGAGAATGGCCAGATGGGTTCAAGCTGACAGGAAGGCGACTGCAACTCAAATACCCACTGGTGGTGTGCAGAGCACACCACGTCCAAGCTTAAGGAAGATGGGCTACAGCAGAACCCTACCGGGACTGGGTCCTACTCCTGTATCTAATAAAGTGGCCAATTTGGAACGAACAGAGGGAAAGAGATTAGATTCTTTTTTATATATAAACCTTGCATCAGCAGAGCCAAGGATCAGTTTCAAATTTCCAAACCCCTATGACTCAGAGCTGCAGGTGAGGCACGGCGGGACGGGAGGCAACCGCCAACTTGGCAGGAGGTAACCACCAATCGAGGAACGACAGGAGGCAACAACCCATCTCTCCAAGCAAGGGCCAACCATAAATCTCACGGCCGAAGGGGGTGGTCATAACTCCTCGAAGTCAGCAGAGTTGGAGGACCTGGCCTTAAAATGCTCTTCCCATTGCCTCTTACCTAACCGTAACCAGGAAGTGGCAGGTGGACTTCTTTCCAGTAAAGTGTGAAGTGACGCACTTTGGAAGGTGGAAGTTGAAGAGCCAAGTACAAGGTTAATGGCAGAATTCTTAGCACACCTTGGGGTCCACATCCATTGAGATTGACAGATTCTTGGTTCACCGGGACATGGAGGGATACGGGGAGAAGGCAGGAGATTGCGGCTGAGAGGGAAAATGGACCAGCCGTGGTGAAATGGTGGAGCAGACTTGAACGGCCAAAGGGCCTAATTCAGCCCCTTTATCTCATCTTTCTCCAGGCTGTTAGGGCGGTGAAGAGCTGTATGGTTAGTTGCAGCTCAATAGAGCTCTGCTTAGACTACACCTGGGCAGATCTGGTCACCCCATTATGGGAAGGATAAGACAAGATTTGGCCCACAGAGTCTGCTCCACAAGTTAACTGCGGCTGATCCATTTTCCTTCTCAGTTCCAAGCTCCTGCCTCCTCCCCACATTCCTTCACGCCCTGACCGATCAAGAATCTATCAGCCCCTGCCTTAAATATACACTAAGGCTTGGCCTCCACAGATGCGCGTGGCAAAGAATTCCATTCTCTGGCTAAAGAAATGTCTCATCTCTGCTCTAAAAGGACGCTCCTCGATTCTGAGGCTGGTCTTACACTCCCCGCCCACCATCGGGAACATCCTCTCCACATCCACTCTATCGAGGCCTTTCAACATTCGATAGGTTTCAATGAGGTCACCCCTCACTGGAGTACAGGCTCACAGCCATTAAGCGCAATTCAAATGGCAAGCCTTTCACTCCCGGGACCATTTCTGAAAGCCTCCCTTGAACCCTCTCCAGTGTCAGCACATACTTCCGCAGATGAAGGGGCCAAAAACCGAACTCAATACTCCCGAGCGTGGCCTCGCCAGTGCTTTATAAAGCCCCAGCATTACCTCCTTGCTTGTGGAGAGAGTGCAGAGGAGACTTACCAGGGAAACTACCTGGAACAGAGAGCGTGCTTTACGATGGGTTGGGCGAGCTTGGGCTTTTCTCTTTGGCGCGATGGATGAGGAGGTGACTTGGGTAGGAGGTGACTCAAGTTAGGAGGCACTGATAGGGTGCTTGGCCAGCACCTTACTTCCCAGTGCCAAAATGAATACAAGGGAGCGCAATTTTAAGGAGATTGGAGGGAAGTATTGGGGTATGTCAGAGGCAAGTTCTTTACACAGAGAGCACTCAGTGTCAGGGGCAATGGTAGGGGCAGAGACATTTAAGGGGTGGGGCTGATAGGAAAATGGGGAGTAGTCCTGCTGAAGGGTCTTGGCCTGAAATGTTGACCGCACTCTTTTCCAGATGCTGCCTGGCCGGTTGAGCTCCTCCAGCATTTTGTGTGTGTCGTTGCGTGGGAGGGAAGGGTTGGTTTGCTCTTGTAGTAGGATTGAAGGCCGGCACAACATTGTGGCCCGCACTGCGGTGGACTGCTCTACGCTCGCCAGCCCCGAGATCTCTGCACTCCTTCGAATCTCTGCACATCCCAACCGTTGCAGGGCAGGTCTTCACCTCAAAGGGGTTCTTCCCCAAACGCCCACCCCCCACTTACAACTAGCCCCGTGCTCTCACGATACTCCTGCAGCCATTCCCCACCCCTCCGCCGTTAAAACATTCGCCAACAGTACCGCTCGGTATTTTACCGGTGCCGTTCTAAGCAGAGTAACCGCGTTCGAACCTCTTGGGCAGGTGAGCGAAGGGGTCCTTGGCTTTGGGCTCCGAGGAGAGCACCTCGTCAGTGGCGTCCTGCTCCTCCTCCGGGGCAGCTGGTTTCTTCTCCTCCTTTGTCTTCTTCTTCTCCTGGGACTTGGGCTCTTTGGGCTCCTTGGGCACCTTCTCCTTCTTGGGCTGCAGCTCTGCGAACTTCTTGGCTGCCGGAGAGGAAGAAAACGGGAGGCCCGGTTAGTCCCAGCTCACTGGCACGAGCCCGAATCACAGGCAACCTACAGGTCATATATATGAACTTTTATGGTCCCCTGGTCCAACCATGGCCAAAATTCACCAGCACTTCTACTTCAGGAGGCTGAAGAAATTTGGCATGACCCCGTTGACCCTCACCAGCTTTTCTATACACACCACAGACAGCATCTGGTTCAGATGCAACTGGTCGCCCCACTACAGGAAGGACACTGAGGCTTCGGGGAGGGTGCAGAAGAGGTTATGAGGAAGCTGCCTGGCTTACAGGGCATGGGAGGCTGGACAAACTTGGGGGTTGTTTTCTCCAGAGTACTGGAGGCTGAGAGGAGATCTGATAGAGGTTTATAAGATTATGAGAGGCATAGATAGAGTGGACAGGGAGTATCTGCTTCCCAAGGTTGAAATGTCTAATACCACAAGGCATTCATTGATGATGAGAGGGGGTAGGTTCAAGAGGGATGTAAGGGGCAAGTTTTTTTTTAATATATACCTAAGAGTGTGGTGGACGCCCAGAATGCTCTGCCCGGTATGGTGATAGAGGCAAATACATTAGAGGCTTTTAAGAGACGATAGGCACATGGATGTGAGGAAGATGGAGGGGTATGGACATGGGGTAGGAAGGAGAGATTAGTGTTTGGGTGCTTGTGATTTGCTTTTCAGCTGGGTTGGCACAACACTGAGGGCCGAAGGGCCTGTTCCTGTGCTGTACTGCTCTAAGCTCTGCCCACGACCGCAGGAAGCCACAGAGAATCGCGGACACAAGGCAGCACAACAGTGAAAGCAGCCTCCCCTCCATGGACTCTGTCTACACTCAAGAGTCAACGGAGGGGAGGCCAGGGTCTGTGAAGCACTGTGTCCACAACATCCTGCAATTTCCTGTGGTCTTGGGCCTCAGTAAAGAGCCAATGCATCAAAGACACCCCCCCCACCAATCCCTGTCATTATTTCTTCTCTCCCCTCCCATCTGACAGAAAATATAAAAATCTGAAAATCGTAAAACCAGAATCAAGTTTAATATCACCAGCATGTCCTGAAATTTGACTTTGGACTCTGTATATATCTGGGAGCTGTGTGGTGAAAAGGCACAACAGCACCTCTTTCACCTCAGATGGTTCAGAAAGTTTGGTGCGGGCCCCAAATCCTAAGAACTTTCTACAGGGGCACAATTGAGAGCATCCTGACCGACTACATCACTGCCTGGTACGGGAACTGTACTTCCCTCAATCGCAGAACTCTGCAGAGAGTGGTGTGGACAGCCCAGTGCATCTGTAGTTGTGAACTTCCCATGATTCAGGACATTTACAAGGACAGGTGTGTAAAAAGGGCCCGAAGGATCATTGGCGACCTGAGTCACCCCAACCACAAACAGTTACAGCTGCTACCATCCGGGAAACGGTACCGCAGCATAAAAGCCAGGACCAACAGGCTCCGGGACAGCTTCTTCCACCAGGCCGTCAGACTGATTAATTCACGCTGATACAATTTCTATGTTATATTGACTGTCCAGTTGTACACACTATTTATTATAAATTGAACATTGCACATTTAGACAGAAACATAACGAGGAGAATTTTACTCATGTTTTGTGAAGGATGTGAGTCAATTTAATATATATTAGAGAAAAACTGAATAACAGTGAGTATATAAATAGTTAAATTAAATAAGTAGTGCAAAAATAGAAATAAAAAAATAGAGAGGTAGTGTTCATGGGTTCAATGTCCATTTAGAAATCAATGGCAGAGGGGAAGAAGCTGTTCCTGAATCGTTGAGTGTGTGCCTTCAGGCTCCTGTCCCTCCTCCCTGATGGCAGCGATGAGAAGAAGCATGTCCTGAATATTACAAAGGCTAGTGTCCATGAGGGGGCCAAGTTATCTGCAGCTTATTTCAATCCTGTGCAGTAACACCTCCCCACCTCAGTCCCACACCAGATGGAATGCTCTCCACGAAATTTGCAAGCGTCTTTGGTGACATACCAAATCTCCTCAAACTCCCAGTGAACTCAAGGACAGTTTCAATCACTCTTATAAACGACTGAGTGGATGCCTTGTACATGAACTTTGACCCCACAATCTGCCTTGCACTTTCTCCAGTGACATTGGATTCTGTATTCCATGATTGTTTTACCCTGCAATGAAATGATCAGTACGGATGGTTTTTCACTACCAACTCCACTCGATTCAGACTTTCACAAGTACAGCTAGACTTGACTGGAGCAGACAGCAGGTCACGTTGACAAATAACCTTGGGCCAATATCCTTTTAAAGCTATTTCCCAAATCCTTACAAATAAACTCACCACCCGGGCCGTGCTCTCTTCTTGCTGCTGCCATCAGGTAGAAGGTACAAGAGCCTCAGGACTCGCACCACCAGGTTCAGGAACAGTTACCACCCCTCAACCATCAGGCTCCTGAACAAAAGGGGATAACTACACTCACTCATCCACTGAGATGTTCCCACAACCAATGATCTCAGTTTAATGACTCTTTATCTCGTGTTCTCATTACTTATCACTTGCAGGTGCAGAAGAGGTTTTTCAGGATGCTGCCTGGTATAGAGGGCGTGTGCTATCATGAGAGGCTGGATAAACTTGGGTTGTTTTCTCCGGAGTGTCGGAGGCTGAGGGGAGATCTGATGGAGGTTTACAAGTGCCGGGGGCAATCTGCTGGACGAAGACATAGCCTCCCAGGCCGGAATACCTCGAGCCGCTAAGTACCCCACTGGTTTACAAGATTATGAGAGGCACAGATTGAGTGGGACAGAGAGCATCTGTTTCCCAGGGTTGAAATGTCTCATACCAGAGGGCACGCATTGAAGGTGAGGGGGGGATGTGAGGGGTAAATTTTCACTCAGAGTGGTGGATGCCTGGTGTGGTGGTGGAGGCAAATACATTAGAGGCTTTTAAGAGACATTTGGACAGACGCATGGATGAGAGGAAGATGGAGGCATATGGACACGGTGCAGGTAGGAGGGGTTACTGTTTGAGTGTTTTTGACTTGTTTAGCTGGTTCAGCACAGACACTGTGGGCCGAATGGCCTGTCCTGTACTGCACCCTTCCATGCTCTATTTACATTTGCGCCTGCACAGTTTGTCGTCTTCTGAATTCTGGTTGATCTTTCACTGATCCTCTTTACAGTTACTATTCTATAGATTTGTTGATTATGCCCGCAGGGAAATGAATCTCAGGGTGACATTTCTGTACCCTAATATTATTTACTTTGAACTTTATAGTACAGATCTTTGTTTTTAATCCAGGGAAGGCCACACCATGCCCCCTACTCTCCGTCACAGCAGTCTCCCCCCCTCCCCCCCAATAGCCTGTCCTCTAAACTAAATCCTACAACGGGAGGCCGCATTTCCAAGGTCATCAGGGCATCCTGGACAAGAGGGGAAAGTGCGACAGCTGCTTATTTACTGAGATACAGTGCAGAGCACGCCACTGAGCCACTGAAGCTGTGCCGCCCAGCACCCCCACCGTTTAAACCTAACCTGACCACGGGGCCATTTACAACGGAAAACGAAGCTGCCAACTGGTACGGCCCTCGGACTGTGAGAGGAGGCCGGAGCAGACGCAGGTCATGGGGAGGACATATCAACAACCATGATAGTTCAAGTTCACCCTGAATCTTTGAGATCTGTACCACACACTTCTATCCCGCTGTTAAAAGTCAAGTGAACAGTTCCCCAGTGCAATAAGATGAACCGACCTCACAGTCTACCTGCTCTTGACCCCAAAGTGGCCTAAACCCAACATGGACTCTGCCCACACTTCACATTGTCTCAGTAAAGCAGCCAAAATAATCAAAGACAAATTTAGAGGAATGTGAGGCGGGGGGGGGGGGGGGCAGGGTCTCATCGAAACCTATTGAATGATGAAAGGCCAAATTAGAGTGAATGCGGAGAGGATATTGTCTATAATAGGAGAGTCTAGGACCAGAGGACGCAGACTCAGAATAGAGGGACGTCCATTTAGAACGGGAGAACGGGGATGGGGAAGAATTTCTCCAGCCAGGAGGTGAATCTGTGGAATTCGTCACCACAGCCGGCTGCGAAGGCCAGGCCACTGTGGTAAGTTGGGGTGTGAAAGGTGACGGGGAGAAGGCAGGAGTGCGCTGAGAGAGAAATGATGAGACAGAGCAGACCCGATGGGCCGAATTGTGGTCCTTGTGGTCTATTAAATGGTCCGGGAACACGAGGGGAAACCACTTCACTCGGAGGCTCGTGCGAGTTGCGCTTGCGAACTCGATTTCACCGTTTAGGAGAAGTTTGGATAGGTACATGGAGGGTAGGGGTACAGAGGTCCCAGTGCAGGCCGATGGGAGTGGGCAGTTTAAAGATTTTGGCATGGACTAGATGGGCCAAAGGGCCTGCTTCTGTGCTGTACTTCTCTACAACACTACGATGAAACCTTGCGCTGGACTCTCGGCAACTGTAACACTCTGTTCGGTAGTAAAACACAAAATGCAGGGGGAACCCAGCATGCCAGGCAGCATCTATGTTGGCGAGTAAACCGTCGACATTGAGGGCTGAGACTTTTCAATCAGGACGCCGTACAGACTCTGGAGTCAGTGGCGGGGACTGAACCCGGGTCGCAGGCGTTGTAGTAGCATTACACCTATCGCTACTCAACGGTGACCCCCCGCTCAGCTGGCAGCAAACTGGCAGGAGTTACAAGTGAAAGCCACCACCATTCCGCCGGGTGCAGGACAGGACGGCTGTGAGCTACCCCCCCCCCCCCCAGCCCCGACAGCGGCCGGGCAACAGTCACAAACCCAGAAGTGGCCCCACATTGAGGCACCGCCCGTCGCCTTGGTCCCAACCAAACGCTGCTGCGGCTGTGCACAGGTCTAGGCTCTGTGCCTCCAGTTCCGTTGGAGTAAACTGCACTTGGATCACTCTCGGGGTCTACACCAGTGACGCACTTCTCCCCTGGGCTCCCCTGGGGTGCTAGTAGTCTCTTAAACTTCACTAGTGTATCTGCCTCCACCACTGACTCAGGCAGTGCATTCCACGCACCAACCAATCTCTGAGTAAAATACCTTCCTCTAATATCCCCCTTGAACTTCCCACCGCTTACCGTAAAGCCATGTCCTCTTGTATTGAGCAGTGGTGCCCTGGGGAAGAGGCGCTGGCTATCCACTCTATCTATTCCTCTTATTATCTTGCGAGTGGATTGAGAAAATCAGGTCGGCACTGGATCTCAAGAGAGAATTTGTAGAATGTCTGCAAGGTGGCTTTTTAGAACAGCTTCTTGTTGAGCCCACTTGGGGATCGGCTGTACTGGATTGGGTATTGTGTAATGAACCGGAGGTGATTAGAGAGATTGAGGTGAAGGAACCCTTCAGAGGCAAAGATCATAACATGATTGAGTTCACTGTGAAATCTAAGAAAGGGAAGCCGAAATCTGACGTCGGTATTTCAGTGGAATAAAAGAAATTACAGTGGCATGAGAGAGGAACTGGCCAAAGTTGACTGGAAAGGGACCCTGGCTGGAAAGACGGCACAGCAGCAGTGGCTGGAGTTTATGTGAGAAGTGAGGAAGGTGCAAGACAGATATATTCCAAAAAAGAAGAAATCTTCGAATGGAAAAAGGATGCAACCGTGGCTGACAAGAGGAGTCAAAATCAAAGTTAAAGCAAAGGAGAGGGCATACAAGGAGCAAAAATTAGTGGGAAGACAGAGGATTGGAACGTTTTTAAAAGCTTATAAAAGGAAACTAATAAAGGTCGTTAAGAGGGAAAAGATTAACTCTGAAAGGAAGCCAGCAAGTAATATCAAAGAGGATACTAAAAGCTTTTTCAAGTATATAAAGAGTAAAAGACAGGTGAGAGTAGATATAGGACCGATGGAAAATGATGCTGGAGAAATTGTAATGGGAGATAAGGAGACGGCAGAGGAATTGAACAAGTATTTTGCATCAGTCTTCACTGAGGAGGACATCAGCAGTATACCGGACACTCAAGGGTGGCAGGAAAGAGAAGTGTGCGCAGTCACAATTACGACAGAGAAAGTACTCAGGAAGCTGAATAGTCTAAGGGTAGATAAATCTCCCGGACCAGATGGAATGCACCCTCGTGTTCTGAAGGAAGTAGCTGTGGAGATTGCAGAGGCATTAGCAATGATCTTTCAAAAGTCGATAGATTCTGGCATGGTTCCAGAGGACTGGAAGATTGCAAATGTCACTCCGCTATTTAAGAAGGGGGCAAGGAAGCAAAAAGGAAATTATAGACCTGTTAGCTTGACATCGGTGGTTGGGAAGTTGTTGGAGTCGATTGTCAAGGATGAGGTTACGGAGTACCTGGAGGCATATGACAAGATAGACAGAATTCAGCATGGATTCCTTAAAGGAAAATCCTGCCTGACAAACCTATTGCAATTTTTTTGAGGAAATTACAAGTAGGCTAGACAAGGGAGATGCAGTGGATGTTGTATATTTGGATTTTCAGAAGGCCTTTGACAAGGTGCCACAGATGAGGCTACTTAACAAGGTAACAGCCCATGGAATTACGGGGAAGTTACATACGTGGATAGAGCGTTAGCTGATTGGCAGGAAACAGAGTGGGAATAAAGGGATCCTATTCCGGTTGGCTACCGGTTACCAGTGGTGTTCCACAGGGATCAGTGTTGGGGCCGCTTCTTTTTACATTGTACATCAACGATTTGGATTATGGAATAGATGGCTTTGTGGCTAAATTTGCTGATGATACAAAGATAGGTGGAGGGGCCTGTAGTGCTGAGGAAACAGAGTCTGAAGAGAGACTTGGATAGATTAGGAGAATGGGCAAAGAAGCGGCAAATGAAATACAATATTGGAAAGTGTATGGTTATGGCAGAAGAAATAAGCAGCCAGACTATTATTTAAATAGGGAGAGAATTCAAAGCTCTGAGATGCAACGGGACTTGGGAGTCCTCGTGCAGGATACCCTTAAGGTTAACCTCCAGGTTGAGTCAGTGGTGAAGAAGGCGAATGCAATGTTGGCATTCATTTCTAGAGGAATAGAGTGTAGGAGCAGGGATGTGATGTTGAGGCTCTATAAGGCGGTGGTGAGACCTCACTTGGAGTTCTGTGGGCAGTTTTGGTCTCCTTATTTAAAAAAGGATGTGCTGGCGTTGGAGGGGGTTCAGAGAAGAATCACTAGAATGATTCCAGGAATGAGAGGGATAACATATGAGGAGCGTTTGTCGGCTCTTGGACTGTATCCCTTGGAGTTTAGAAGAATGATGGGGGACCTCATAGAAACATTTCGAATGTTGAAAGGCATGGACAGAGTGGATGTGGCAAAAATGTTTCCCATGGTGGGGAAGTCTAGTACGAGAGGGCATGACTTAAGGATTGAAGGGCGCCCATTCAGAACAGAGATGCGAAGAAATTTTTTTAGCCAGAGGGTGGTGAATCTGTGGAATTTGTTGCCACGGGTGGCAGTGGAGGCCAAGTCATTGGGTGGGTTTAAGGCAGAGATTGATAGGTATCTGAGTAGCCAGGGCATCAAAGGTTATGGTGAGAAGGCGGGGGAGTGGGACTAAATGGGAGAATGGATCAGCTCATGATAAAATGGCGGAGCAGACTCGATGGGCCAAATGGCCGACTTCTGCTCCTTTGTCTTATGGTCTTACATTATCATGGGGTCTTTTTTTTATTCTATTACAACTTTAAGTCCACAGGGAATTTGCCCTCATCACGTAGGACATCAATAGAGTAGCTCCTTAGCAGCTAGTTGAAATAATGTTAGCTATGCTAATGAATGAATGACACCTGTTAAACTCACCTCAACATGTCTTTTACAGTCATTTAACCCACCATGGGCAATAGAAAAGTCACTGTTGCAAACAGAGCAGCGAGCAACACTGTCATTATTTTTGACCCCTATTAGGCAGAGGTACACTTTAGTGTGGTCTGGGGTGAAGTGTGTTTTATATTTTCTTTTTTTGGAACACTCTGCCATGGCGCTGCAGGACACTAAACTGAACTGATGGGACAGTGAAAGAGAGAGAGATAGAGATAGAGTGAGAGCGAGAGAGAGAGAGATAAAGAGGTCAACTGTAAAGCTCGTCCACAGAGAAAACTGATAGGTCTACTTAGCACAAAGAGAGACCAATCAGGACGCTCTCTGTCACTCTCTCTCAAAAAAAATCCATTCCCGAGATATTGTATATAACTTGCGGGCGTCAGGGAGCTGCTATCAATATGCGGGGAGACTCCCGGAACCTCCAGGAGAGGTGGGATGCCTGCATTCACAATGGTCTCCCTCCCTCTTATAGACTGCCAGAATGCACTGGGTCGGTAAAAGGCTACAGTGGGTCGTGAACTCAGCCAGCTCGACCCAGCCACTCGCCTCTCCAACAAAGATATCTTCGAAAGGCAGCACCCATCATGACGGACTTCAGCCACCCTCTACGTTCCCTCTTCTCATTACTACCATCAGGGAGTCCATAAGACCGCAAGATATTGGAAGGAAAAATGAAGGAGCAGATTATTATTTAAATGGTAAAAAATTGCAGCATGCTGCTGTGCAGAGGGACCTAGGAGTGCCTGTGCGTGAATCACAAAAGGTTGGTTTGCAGGTGCAGCCGGCTATCAAGACAAATGGACTGTGGCCTTCATTGCTAGAGGGATTGGATCTAAGGGCAGGGAGGTTATGCTGCAACTGTACAGGGTACTGGTGAGGCTGCACCTGGAGTACTGCGTGCAGTTCTGGTCTCCTTACTTGAGGAAAGATCTACTGGCTTTGGAGCCGGTGCAGAGGAGGTTCACCAGGTAGATTCAAGAGATGAGGGGGTTAGACTATGAGGAGAGATTGAGTCGCCTGGGACTGTACTCGCTGGAATTCACAAGAATGAGACCTTATTGAAACATATAAAATTATGAAAGGGAGATGAGATAGAGGCAGGAAAGTTGTTTTCACTGGGAGGTGAGAGTGGAACTAGGGGACATGGCCTCCATCTTAGAACGGGGATGAGAGGAACTGCTTTTCCCAGAGAGTGGTGAATCTGTAGAATTCTCTGCCCCATGAAGCAGTGGACGCTTCCTCAGTAAATATACTTAAGACAAGATTGGATAGATTTTTGCATAGAAGGGGAATGAAGAGTTATGTGGAAAATGCAGGTAGGTGGAGATGAGCCCATGGCCAGATCAGCCATGATCTTATTGAATGACAGAGCAGGCTCAACGGGCCAGATGGCCGACTCCTGCTCCTATTTCTAATGTTCTTATATAGGAGTAGAATTAGGCCATTTGGCGCATTAAGTCTTCTCCGCCATTTTAGCATGGTTGATCCATTTTCCCTCTCAGCCCCAATCTCCTGCCTTCTCCCCATATCCCTTCATGCCATGGAAATCAAGAACCTATCAACCTCTGCTTTAAGTATACCCAATGACCCTGCCTCCAAAGCCGCCTGTGTCAATGAATTCCATAGATTCACCACCCTCTGGATAAAGAAATTCCTCATCTCCATTTTAAATGGACATCTGTCCTTCTAGTCTGAGGCTGGGTCCTCTGGTCTTAGACTCCCCACCACAGAAGACTTGCAGCCAACATTTTAAGAACATTCTTCCTCTCTGCCATCAGATTTTCCAATGGTCGACATTTGCATGACCTCACCATTTGGCTCCACTCTGCGTTGCTTAGAGAAATATTTTTAACGCCTTGCACATCACAAAACAACAAACCTCACGACATAATGAACCTGCATCGGACTACTGACAAGTCCTGCGTCAAAGCAGACCAAGCACTCACCGTCAAACTGTGCCATCTTGTTGCAGAGTTGCAGCTGGCCCAGGACAGCTTTGAACTGCGGCTGGTTCACACAGGTAACAAACCAGCGGTTGGTGTTGGTGAAGGACTGCCGGAAGGAGGGTTCCAAAACCTGGGGGGACGGAGAGAAGCCAGGGTCAGCCACGCAGCCGGTAAATACGACATCAAACCGAGCACCGGACCCACGCACCTCCACCTTCATCCCAGCCACGACACCATGGAGGGATGCAGCCCTTCCAGCCCAAATGAGCCCTCGCCCAATTACACCCACGCGACCAATTAACTCACTAACCTATACTGTGGTTGGAAATGTTAAATATATGCGGAGCAGGAATGACGACAGAGCAGTAGGACTGAACATTTTACTGAGTCGCGTTAGCCAACGCACACACATGGCAATTCAGTGTACAAACAATGAACTGGACCCACTGAGGGAAAAAAACATACACACTCAGGAGGGAACCCTAATCAATTCATCGCATTTCTTAAGGAAACCATGCTGATTTTGGCCTATTTCATCCTGTGCCTCCAGGTACACCAAAACTACATCCTTAACAATCTACTCCAGCACCTTCCCAACCACTGAGGTCAGACTAACTGACTAAAGATTTCCTTTCTTCTGCTTCTCTCCCTTCTAAAACAGTGAAGTGACATTTGCAATTTTCCATTCCTCTGGAACCATTCCAGAATCCAGTGATTCTGGAAAGATCATTACTAATGCCTCCACAATCTCTCCTCTGTCAAAACCCTGGTCCAGGTGACTATCTACCTTCAGATCTTTCAGCTTCCCAAGGGCCTTCTCCTTAGTAACAGCAATTGCACTCATTTCCACCCCAACACTCCTGAACATCCAGTATACTGCTAGTCTTCCATAGTGTAAACTACTTCTTCAGTTAGTTCATTTCCTTGTTCCCAACATTTAGATGGAGTGCTATCACATTTCCCTCTGTTTTTAACATCTACCTACTAGTTTCTGTTATATGCCCTCCTTTTTGCGTTTATGCTGTCGTTGATTTTGCCTGTCAGCCATGGTTACCTCATCCTCCTTCTAGAATACTTCATGTTTGTGATGAACCTTTCCTGTGCCTTTGCTGCCCTGCCGTCATCCCTACTAGTGTTCCCTTCCAATCAACTTTGGCCAGATCCCCTCTCATGCCTCTGTAATTTCCTTTACTCAATTGTAATGCTGATACATTTGATGTTATCTTCTCAAACTGCAGAGTATACTCTATATTGTGATCACTGCCTTCTAAGGGTTCCTTTACTTTAGGCTTCCTAATTATATCTGGGTCATTACGCAACACCCAATCCAGAACAGCCATTCTCCTAGTGGGCCCGACAACAAGCTGCTCTAAACCATCTCGTCAACACTCTACAAATTCTCTCTCCTGGGATGCAACACCAACCGGATTTTCCCCAATCTACCTGCATATTTAAATCACCCATGATTATCGTAACATTGCCCTTTTGACATGACTTTTCTATCTCCTGTTGTAACTTATAGCCTACATCCTGGCTACTTCTGCCACCCACCTACACCAGGGGTAAATTAGTGGCCAACTGACCAACGAATCAGCATTCTGACCTATAGAATGTGTGGGGAAAACACACACGGAGTCCGAGATCAGGACTAAACTATCTGGGAACCCACAGAAACAAGAAAGTGAACACAAACACACACACACACACACTCACACCAGATTAGGACTGAACCGTGCAGATGCCTGGATTCCAGATTTGAGCTGCAGGAGAACCTCAAAGATGATTCCCTGGAATATTCCTTTCCAGCACATAGGTGAGCTTTGTCACTGGGGTCAAGGCAAAAGAATGAGGTCACATAGACACAGTGCCTCCAGCAATATCTCCACGTGTTAGACTAGTCAGTGACAACCTCTGCCAACCTACCCAAGGCGGGGAATTTGAGGGGGGGGGGGGGGATGCTGTCAGCACAAGCCTCCTGAAGGCAGCGAGGAGGATGGCCTTGGACACCCAGCAGAGTAAAAGGCCCTTCGGCCCAGCTTGTTGATACTACCAAGCATCTGTCTCCACTGATCCCATTTCCCTACATTTGACCTGCAGCTTTCTAACCCTTAGTAATTCAAGAGCACGTTTAGATGCACAAGTACCTCCCCAGAGAACATTTTTCACTACAGACCTCATTAAACCTCACCCTAATCTATGGCCTCCGCTGTGCTGAGACGAACCCAGGAAGGCAGCAGCCATTATTGAGCACTCACCACCCGGGACGTGCCCTCTTGTCAATGCTACATCCAGGCAGGAGGTACAGGAGCCTGAAGTCGCACACTCAATGTTTTAACAGCAGCTTCAAGTCATAGGGAAGTACAGCACAGAAACAGGCCCTTCAGCCCATCAAGTCCACGCCAACTCATTTAAACCACCGAATGCCATCGGCCCGCACCTCTGGACCATAGTCCTTCATACCCCTAGCGCCCACGTACCTAACCAAACTTCTCTTAAATGGCGAAATCGAGCTTGTGCGCCTCACTTGCACTGGGCAGCTCGTTCCACTCTCACCAACCTCTAGAGTCAAGAAGTTTCCTCTCATGTTCCCCTTAAACCTTTCACCTTCCCACAACCTCTGGTTGTAGTCCCACCCAACCTCAGTGGAAAAAGCCGGCTTGCATTTACCATATCTATACCCCTCATAATTTTGTATACCGCTATCAAATCTCCTCTCAATCTTCCAAGAAATAAAGTCCTCCCCTATTCAATCTTTTCTTACAATTCAGATCCTCCAGACCCGGCAGCATCCTTGTAAATTTTCTCTGTACTCTTACAACCTTGTTTACGTCTTTCCCGCAGGTAGGTGACCAAAACTGCACACAATACTCCAAATTAGGCTTCACCTACATCTTGTACAACCCCAGCATAACATCCCATCTTCTGTCCTTCCCCTCTACCATCAAATTTCTGAATGGTTACTTCTTCTTTCTCACAATTTTTACAGTAGCTTGTCGCGACTTTTTCTCTGACATATGTATTCAAATTTTATGATAACTAACCAGATTCTGACTCCCATCTACGCCTCTGCACGTAACTTTGTAAAACCTCTACCGCCTCCATTTTCAACCTCCTCCAGTCCACAGCAGTGCTCGTAATAAATTAAAACACTCCATCCCCGGCAGCATTCAGCTGAAACTCCTCCGCACCCCAACTCCGGTACAACCACATCCTTCCCAGAGTGTGGGCACTGAAACCACAACAGAGTCCTCCAGCTGAGGCCCCCGCTGTACTTAACTTCCCACCCCTCTTAGCTTGCTGCTCCAGCCGATGAAGGCAAGCATCTCACGGACCTCCTTTATCACACTGCCTGCTCGTGTTTTCGGCAAAAGGTGGGGGGGCGGGGGTTGAAGAGATCAGTGCCAGGGAATTTTGGACCACAGGAATGGAAGGGAGCCGGCTTCAGAGATGCACAGCATGGAAACCGGCCCTTCGGCCCGAAGAGTCCCTGCTCACCGTGAGCAACTCCTCCTATCTACAGCTGTACAGTGACTGGCTGCATCTGGTCTCTGATAGGGAGGCTCCAATGCACAGGATCACAAGAAGCTGCAGTACAGGGGCTCCCAACCCTTCTTTTTAATACCACGGACCAACACCATTAAGCAAGGGGTCCCTGGACCCCAGGAACCCCCTGCTGACTCAACCAGCTCCATCCGAGCATAAACCTCCCCCACCATTGAAGACACCTTCAAGAAGATGGCATCCATCCCAGGATGTATGTGGCTACATTGGGAGTTTGAGGAGATTTTGGTTCAGCACCTAAAGCACTCACAAGTTTCTACAGATGTATCGCAGAGAGCATTCTGACTGGCTGTATCACGGTGGGGGGAGGGTTTACTGTACAGGATCAAAATAAGCTGCAGAGAGTCATAAACGTTGTCAGCTCCCTCATGGGCACTAGCCTCCGTAATATCCAGAACATCTTCAATGAGCAGTATTAAGGACCCCCCATCACCAAGGACATACCCTGTTCTCAAGGAGGTACGATTCAAGAACAGCTTCTTCCCCTCTGCCATCCGATTTGTGAATGAACCCATGAATGCTACCTCACTACTGTTTTAGTATCTTTGCATTACCCATTTACTGTACCTCACTGGGTTTTTCCTAGATTATGTGCTGCGTTGTACTGCTGCTGCAAAGTTAGCAAATTTCACGACGTAAGCCGGCGATTTCAAACCCGATTCTGACTTCCTCTGGCAGCTCGTTACGTACACCCGTCACCTTCTGTACGAGAAGCTTGCCTCTTCCCCAATCCCGTGTTCTCTCTTTACACCCCCCCCCCCCCCATCCTAGGCCAGGTAAAAAGACCGACCGTTCATCTCATCTGTCGCTCATGGGACAGCACCTCTTGCAGGACAGGGAGCGTGGCAAAGCATCGTTTACAGGGAACAGGGTGCGGAACTGGCATCGCCCGCTGTGCCCGCAGCTCGAAGTGAAACAGACGCCCCCCCCCCCCCAACCCAAGCGTCATTTACCTGTTTGTAGAGCCACAGCAGGGAACAGACGAGCGTGATGTCGGCCAGGGTGACGCGCTCTCCCACCAGGAAGGTCCTCGTCTTCAGGTGCTCGTTCAGGATGCCCAAGACCTTCTTCACCTCCTCCTTGGCGTGTTCGGTGGCCTGCGAGAGAGCAGCGGTCGTGAAGCTCGGTTTTACACTGGTCGGCCCGAGGGACCGCGGGGGCCAGACCAGGGCCTTTGCGACTGCAGGCTCCACCACAGCGGGTGACCGTTGAGGCCGCCCCGAGCAGTGTCATACATTCAGATTCCACACTACAGGCCCTGCTGAGGCCACACTTGCAGTACTGTGGCCAGTTCTGGTCTCCAAATTTCAGGAAGGACATTCTAGCTATTGAGGGAGTGCAGTGTAGCTTCACAAGGTTAATTCCTGGGATGGTGGGACTGTCATATGTCGAAAGATTGGAGCGACTGGGGTTGTATACACTGGAATTTAGAAGGATGAGAGGGGATCTTATTGAAACATATAAGATTATTAAGGGATTGGACACGCTGGAGGCAGGAAGCATGTTCCCGATGTATGGGGAGTCCAGAACCAGAGGCCACAGTTTAAGAATAAGGGGTAGACAATTTAGAACGGAGTTGAGGAAAAACTTTTTCACACAGAGGGTTGTGGTTCTGTGGAGTGCTCTGCCTCAGAAGGCAGTGGAGGCCAATTCTCTGGATTCTTTCAAAAAAGAGTTAGATAGAGCTCTTAAAGATAGCGGAGTGGAGGGATATGGGGAGAAGGCAGGAAAGGATACTGATTGTGGATGATCAGCCATGATCACAGTGAATGGTGGTGCTGGCTCGAAGGGCTGAATGGTCTACTCCTGCACCCATTGTCTATTACAACACAGAACAGGTACTTAGGCCCACAATGCTGTGCTAATCAGTTAACCCACATCGATATGAACCCCTCCTGCATAACCCTGCATGTTCCTGTCATTTGAGTGCCTATTTAAGACAAGATATAGCAGCAAAATATAGGACCACAAGATGCAAGAGCAGAATGAGGCTATTTGGCCCATCGTGTCTGCCCCACCATTTTATCATGGCTGATCCATTTTTCCTCTCAGCCCCCAATCTCCTGCCTCTGCGCCCCCCCCCCCAACCTTTATGTCCTGACCGATCAAGAATCTATCAACCTCTGCCTTAAACATACTCAATGACTTGGCCTCCGCAGTACCTCTGTGGCAACGAATCCTACAGATTCGCCTCTCTGTAAAGAAATTCCTCATAGAGCATAGAATAGTACAGCACAGTACAGACCCTTCGGCCCACAATGTTGTGCCGACCCTCAAACCCCGCCTCCCATATAAGCCCCCACCTTAGATTCCTCCATATACCTGTCTAGTAGTCTCTTAAACTTCACTAGTGTATCTGCCTCCACCACTGACTCAGGCAGTGCATTCCACGCACCAACCACTCTCTGAGTAAAAAACCTTCCTCTAATATCCCCCTTGAACTTCCCACCCCTTATCTTAAAGCCATGTCCTCTTGTATTGAGCAGTGGTGCCCTGGGGAAGAGGCGCTGGCTATCCACTCTATCTATTCCTCTTATTATCTTGTACACCTCTATCATGTCTCCTCTCATCCTCCTTCTCTCCAAAGAGTGAAGCCCTAGCTCCCTTAATCTCTGATCATAATCCATACTCTCCAAACCAGGCAGCATCCTGGTAAATCTCCTCTGAACCCTTTCCAATGCTTCCACATCCTTCCTATAGTGAGGTGACCAGAACTGGACACAGTACTCCAAGTGTGGCCTAACCAGAATTTTATAGAGCTGCATTATTACCCCACGACTCTTAAACTCTATCCCTCGGCTTATGAAAGCTAACACCCCATAAGCTTTCTTCACTACCCTATCCACCTGTGAGGCAATCTCCATTCCAAAAGGACGCCCCTCTATTCTGAGGCCGTGTCCTCTGGTCTTGAGACTCCCACTATAGGAAACATCCTTTCACCATTTGATGGGTTTCAATGAGGTCACCCCTCATTCTTCTGAATTCCAGCGAACGCAGGCCCAGAGCCATCAAACGGTCTTCATATGACAAGCCTGGAACCTCCTCCAACCCTCTCCAGTATCAGCACATCCTAAGATATGATAATTTAAGATAAATGCCCCCAATGTAGCCGCCTCTACCACCACCCCTGGCAAGGTGTTCCAAACACCCGCAGAAACTAACCTCAGACATCGCCCCTACACTTTCCTCCAGTCACCTTAAGGTTATGACCTCTCGTATTAGCCACTTCCGCCCTCAGGAAAAAGCCGCTGGCTGTCCACTCCATCTGTGCCCCTGATCATCAAAGTCACCCCAATCAAGAGAAAAGCCCTAGCTCGCTCCTTCTCGAGCAATCTACTGAGGAGCTGCGGTGTGAGTGGCTACACAGCCTGCCACAGAGAGTCTCCACCATCCCAATACCACTGCCCAGGATGTACACTCGGTGGCCCAGCTTATTATGTAAACCTAAACAGGCGATCGTTAATGCAAATATCGAATCAGCAGGCAGGCACGGCCAAGAGGCTCAGTAGTTGTTCAGACCAAACATCTGAACGGGGGAAGAAATATGACCCCAGTGACTTCTTTGACTGTGGAATGATTACTGGTGCCAGACGGGTACTATCTCAGAAACCCATCTCCTAGGATTTTCACGCACGACAGTCTGTAGAGTTTACAGAGGACGGTGCGACACCAAAAGACATCCAGTGAGCAGCAGCTCTGTGGATGAAAAGAACGAGAGGGGTCAGAGGAGAATGGTAACTCACATTACCATGTGATATAAATAGTTGCGCGCAGAAGAGCGTCTCCGAATGCTCAAGGTGTCGGACCTCGGGGTGGACGGGCTGCACGTCAGACGACCACACCGGGCTTGCGTTCCTGTACGCAAGTGGCCACGAGTCGCCGGGAAGGGAGACGAACAGAGGGGCCCCGTCTGAAACGCAAGCGCAGGGAGGTCTCCTGAGATGCTGCCGCAGCTGTAGAGGGTCAGATTGTTGGCACGTCGCCCGCGGGGGAGGAAATGCCTTCCCGAACGCCCCCCGCCAGCTGCTGCCGAGAATTCTCCACGTCCACGCCGCCGAACAGGGTGAAGTCATTAACCTGACGGCTCTGAAGGGGAAATTACTTTCACTTTATCGATCAGGAAGTCCTTCGCCCCGCCAATCCATAAAATACTGGCTGATCTGAGTGAGGCCACTTCAGTTCTGCTCTAGACTGGGTTTTGAGCAATGAGGAAGGGTTAATTAGCAATCTTGTCGTGAGAGGCCCCTTGGGTAAGAGTGACCATAATATGGTGAATTTTTCATTAAGATGGAGAGTGACATAGTTAATTCAGAAACAAAGGTTCTGAACTTAAAGAGGGGTAACTTTGAAGGTATGAGACGTGAATTAGCTAAGATAGACTGGCAAATGACACTTAAAGGATTGACGGTAGATATGCAATGGCAAGCATTTAAAGATTGCATGGATGAACTACAACAATTGTTCATCCCAGTTTGGCAAAAGAATAAATCAAGGAAGGTAGTGCACCCGTGGCTGACAAGAGAAATTAGGGATAGTATCAATTCCAAAGAAGAAGCATACAAATTAGCCAGAAAAAGTGGCTCACCTGAGGACTGGGAGAAATTCAGAGTTCAGCGGAGGAGGACAAAGGGCTTAATTAGGAAGGGGAAAAAAGATTATGAGAGAAAACTGGCAGGGAACATAAAAACTGACTGTAAAAGCTTTTATAGATATGTAAAAAGGAAAAGACTGGTAAAGACAAATGTAGGTCCCCTGCAGACAGAAACAGGTGACTTGATTATGGGGAGCAAGGACATGGCAGACCAATTGAATAATTACTTTGGTTCTGTCTTCACTAAGGAGGACATAAATAATCTTCCAGAAATAGTAGGGGACAGAGGGTCCAGCGAGATGGAGGAACTGAGCGAAATACATGTTAGTAGGGAAGTGGTGTTAGGTAAATTGAAGGGATTAAAGGCAGATAAATCCCCAGGGCCAGATGGTCTGCATCCCAGAGTGCTTAAGGAAGTAGCCCAAGAAATAGTGGATGCATTAGTGATAATTTTTCAAAACTCATTAGATTCTGGACTAGTTCCTGAGGATTGGAGGGTGGCTAATGTAACCTCACTTTTTAAAAAAGGAGGGAGAGAGAAACCAGGGAATTATAGACCGGTTAGCCTAACGTCAGTGGTGGGGAAACTGCTGGAGTCAGTTATCAAAGATGTGATAACAGCACATTTGGAAAGCGGTGAAATCATCGGACAATGTCAGCATGGATTTGTGAAAGGAAAGTCATGTCTGACTAATCTCAATAGAATTTTTTGAGGATGTAACTAGTAGAGTGGATAGGGGAGAACCAGTGGATGTGGTATATTTGGATTTTCAAAAGGCTTTTGACAAGGTCCCACACAGGAGATTAGTGTGCAAACTTAAAGCACACGGTATTGGGGGTAAGGTATTGATGTGGATAGAGAATTGGTTAGCAGACAGGAAGCAAAGAGTGGGAATAAACTGGACCTTTTCAGAATGGCAGGCAGTGACTAGTGGGGTACCACAAGGCTCAGTGCTGGGACCCCAGTTGTTTACAATATATATTAATGACTTAGATGAGGGAATTAAATACAGCATCTCCAAGTTTGCAGATGACCTGAAGCTGGGCGGCAGTGTTAGCTGTGAGGAGGATGCTAAGAGGATGCAGGGTGACTTGGATAGGTTGGGTGAGTGGGCAAATTCATGGCAGATGCAATTTAATGTAGATAAATGTGAAGTTATCCACTTTGGTGGCAGAAATAGAGAACAGATTATCTGAATGGTGGCTGATTAGGAAAAGGGGAGGTGCAACGAGACCTGGGTGTCATTATACACCAGTCATTGAAAGTGGGCATGCAGGTACAGCAAGTGGTGAAAAAGGCGAATGGTATGCTGGCATTTATAGCGAGAGGATTCGAGTACAGGAGCAGGGAGGTACTACTGCAGTTGTACAAGGCCTTGGTGAGACCACACCTGGAGTATTGTGTGCAGTTTTGGTCCCCTAATCTGAGGAAAGACATCCTTGCCATAGAGGGAGTACAAAGAAGGTTCACCAGATTGATTCCTGGGATGGCAGGACTTTCATATGAAGAAAGACTGGATGAACTAGGCTTGTACTCGTTGGAATTTAGAAGACTGAGGGGGGATCTGATTGAAACGTATAAAATCCTAAAGGGATTGGACAGGCTAGATGCAGGAAGATTGTTCCCGATGTTGGGGAAGTCCAGAACGAGGGGTCACAGTTTGAGGATAAAGAGGAAGCCTTTTAGGACTGAGATTAGGAAAAACTTCTTCACACAGAGAGTGGTGAATCTGTGGAATTCTCTGCCACAGGAAACAGTTGAGGCTGGTTCACTGGCTATATTTAAGAGGGAGTTAGATATGGCCCTTGTGGCTACGGGGATCAGGGGGTATGGAGGGAAGGCTGGTGCAGGGTTCTGAGTTGGATGATCAGCCATGATCATAATAAATGGCGGTGCAGGCTTGAAGGGCCGAAGGCCTACTCCTGCACCTATTTTCTATGTTTCTATGTTTACCCGCTCCGTCAGTAACCTTCAGCTTCCCAGTGCCTGCTTCCATCAAGCCAGCCCTCCCATTCACTCGGCTGTGGAGGCCAAGTCACTGGGTATATTTAAAATGGAGGTTCATGATTAGTCAGGGTTAGAGTTGGAATGGAATGAGCACTGAGTTCGCCAACTTCATCTGCCTCCCTCCGACTACTTTTGCCACTCCCCACTCTCTAGTTTACAGAGGAAAAACAAAAATCATCCCGTGAGCAGCAGCTCCCTGAGCAAAAACATTTTGTTAATGAGAGGGGCCAGAGGAGAACGGCCAGGCTGGTTCAAGCTGACAGGAGGGTGACAGTAACTCAAATATCCAGGCGTTGGGCAGCAGGGCATCTCTGAATGCACAGGATGTCGAGCCTTGAAGTGGGTGGGCTACACTTCAGAAGAGATTTCCATCCAGGGGGTCAGTGTGGACATGGTGGAGGATTACAAATACCTGGGGACACGAATTGACAATAAACTGAGGCTGTCTACAAGAAGGGTCAGAGTCGTCTCTATTTCCTGAGGAGACAGGTCCTTTGACATCTGCCGGATGATGCTGAAGATGTTCTACAAGTCTGTGGTGGCCAGTGCTATCATGTTTGCTGTTGTGTGCTGGGGCAGCAGGCTGAGGGTAGCAGACACCAACAGAATCAACAAACTCATTCGTAAGGCCAGTGATGTTGTGGGGATGGAACTGGACTCTCTGATGGTGGTGTTGGAAAAGAGGATGCTGTCCAAGTTGCCTGCCATCTTAGACAATGTCTCCCCTCCACTACTTAATGTACTGATTGGGCACAGGAGTACGTTCAGCCAGAGACTCATTCCACCGAGATGCAACACAGAGCGTCATAAGAAGTCATTCCTGCCTGTGGCCATCAAACTTTACAACTCCTCCCTTGGAGGGTCAGACACCCTGAGCCAATAGGCTGGTCCTGGACTTATTTCCTGGCATAATTTACATATTACTATTTAACTATTTATGGTTTTATTACTATTTAATTATTTATGGTGCAACTGTAACGAAACCCATTTTCCCCCGGGATCAGTAAAGTATGACTATGACTAAAACCTCGCCAGCTTCCATCCCCGAACCAAATGAAGTGGCCACCGAGGGGAATGCTGGGTAAAAATTCGAACAGAGGGGCCTGGTCTGAAATGCAGGGGCACCTCCCTCCTTCCGCCCACTCTCCTCTCATACGAATCAACTCTTCGCCTCTTCCTCCCATCACCTCGCAGCTTCTTTCTTCACCCCTCACCTGCCCCCACCACCTTACCTTGGCCTCCGCCCCTCCCTCCTCCTATCCAGTCCTGACGAGGCTCTCAGTCTGAAGCGTCCACTATTTATGCCCCTCCGTGGATGCTGCCTGACTTGCCGAGTACATCTGGCATTTCCTGTGCATTACTCAACATTTCCCAGCGTCCACAGAATCTCTTGCGTTTGGGCGGAGAGGAGTTCAGAACGATTGGAGGGGATTTCATTGAAACCTATTGAAAGGATAGAGTGGAGAGGATGCTTCCTCGCTTGGGGGACAGTCTTCTGAGAACAGGACGTCCTTTTAGAAC
Source organism: Mobula birostris (assembly GCF_030028105.1). NCBI lineage: Eukaryota > Metazoa > Chordata > Chondrichthyes > Myliobatiformes > Myliobatidae > Mobula > Mobula birostris. Next base: position 17,289,873 of record NC_092397.1, read on the forward strand.
AGAGATGAGGAGCATTTTCTTCAGCCAGAGGGTGGTGAATTTATGGAATTCATTGCCACAGAGGGCTGTGATGTGCATGTCTTGGGTACATTTAAAGCAAAGGTTGATAAATTCCTGATTAGTAAGGGTAAGGAAGGATATGGGGAGAGGGCAGGAGCATAGGGTTGAGAAGGATAATAAATCAGCCGTGACACAATGGCAAATCAGACTCAATGGGTTGTAGGCCTAATTCCACTCCTCTTCTGAACCCTGCGATACAAGCTTGTTGCACCGTACTGTTACGAGAGGTACTCGAGCCGAAGGCGTGACTCACCTGTTTATTGTACTGCATGATGCCCAGTGTTGGGAAGACCCACGTGCTGGCAGGGGGATGACATCGCTGTCTGCAAAGCTAATCCACTGCTGGACCTGGGCCGCTGCCTCGCGCGTAGCTCCTCTGAGTTCGTCGTTGGCCACTGGGTGGGTGGGGGGAGGAGAGACAACACGCGGAGTGAGCCGACAGGAACCTCACCGCCTCCCGCAAGACAGTGCCCGCACAGTACTCCTTCCTCCCTTGACTCATTTTATCCCCTGCGCTGGGTAAAAAGGTTCGAGATCCGAGGGGCTGAGTGCACTGGGTCTCCAAGGGAGATAAAAACCCATTCCCCGCCGAATCTTGTCGCAGACTCTGGACTCCGGGGAATAGATTTAGGACAGGAACGGGGAAGAAAGGCTCTTTGCAGTGTGTAATTAACCTGTGAAATTCTCTGTCCAGGGAAGTAGTAGAGGTTTATCTCTTTAAGTGAAATAAATTTTACTGACTGGGTGGGGGATAAATTGGGATCAACACTGGAATAGTGTCCCTGGGTGAGTGCTGGTCGGCATTAAGTTGGTGGACTTGACGCTAAGTAGTAACAGCACATAGAATTTAAATTAATCAACTTTGTATTGAAGTCTACCCAAACCTGAGCATTTGGTCTTAAGAGAACACTTGAACACTACAGTTAAAGAGGAAAAGGTTCCCCAATACACAAGTGTAAAAGAGAGAATTGTGACTCTGGATCATGGCTAAGGATTAAAAAAATATAAAAGCACCACCATAAAACACAACATACAAGTGAACGTGGCCATACGTACACAAGATTTGTTTATATATCCTCAGTGGCCCCTTTACGAGGTACACCTGCTCATTCATGCAAGTCTTTAATCAGCCAATCACTTGGCAGCAACACAGTGCATAATAGCTTCGGCTGGTTGTTGGTGCCAGATGGGGTGGTTTGAGTATCTCAAAAACTGCCAGTCTGGGATTTTCACTCACAGTGGTCTCTAGAGTTTAGAGAATAGTGCAAAAAAGAACAAAAATCATCCAGCGAGTGGCAGTTCTGAGGCTGAAAACGCCTCAGAGGTCGGAGGAGAACGGCCGGACTGATTCAAGCTGACAGGAAGGCGACAGAAGCTCAAAGAACCACCCATTACAACAGCGGTGTGCAGAAGAGCATCCCTGAATGCACAACACGTCAAACTTTGAAGTGGATGGGCAACAGCAGCAGAAGACTATGCTGGGTTCCACTCCTGTACCAAATGAAGTATACACAGACAAACTGTATATGAATAAAGTGACGCTGGGTACAGGATTATCTCACCAAAAGGTCACTTTGACAGGAAATGATTAAGTGGCAAAGGGTCTCACAGCAAAAGGAACTTTTCTCGGCAGCAACAGGGCAGATGAAGACTCTGTAGGACAGCGACACCGAGGTGTGGGGTGTAAGCATAAAGTGGCAGTGCACGGGGAGGAGGAAGGGTGTGAGGCTGCGGCTGATGTGATGGGAGACAGAGGACGTCGGAACGTTACCGAATTGATAGATAATGCTGCTTGCGGCTTACCGTAATGGGCAATGGCATTGCTCTCAAACACGCAGAAGCCGTCGTTGCCTTCGAACGCTGGGACCTGGAACAGAAGCACGCAGCTGGATTGAGCAATAAATGCGCTGAACCGCCAGCTCCAGACTGAATGAACACCTCAGTGGGCACAACGCACCAGTCACACCACAAAACAGAATTAAGCTGTCCGGCCCATCAGGTCTGCACCATCATCACATCTTGGCTAGTTTATTTTCCCCTCAACCCCATTCTCCTGCCTCCTCCCTGTAACCTTTGACACGTAGACCAATCAAGAACCCATCAAGCTCTTGTGCATCTGCATGTGGCAACGAATCCCACAGATTCACCACCCCTCTGTTCAAAAGGGACATCCTTCTGTTCTGATGGCGTGCCCTCTGGTCACACTACTGGAAACAATCTCCCAACGTCACCTCTATCTACACCATTCAATATTCAATGACAAAACTCCCCCCCCCCCCCAAAATTCTTCTGAACTCCAGCAAGTACAGACCCAGAGCCGTCAAACGCTCTTCAGACATTAACCCCTTCATTCCCAGGGTAATTCTGGTGATCCTCTTCTGGGCCCTTCCCAATGCCAGCACGACATTTGCCCATGTTGTCTGGGACTCCCAAACCACAAACACAGGGGATTCGGCAGATGCTGGGAACCCTGGGCAACACCCACAAAATGCTGCAGGGACTCAGCAGGTCTGGCAGCCTCTATGGAGGGGAACAGACAGTCGGCATCTTGGACTGAGACCCTTCGACGCCAGAATAAGCTGGGGCAGAGTGCAAGAGAGAAGGCGATAGGTGAAACCAGGTGAGGGGGACGGCAAGAGGAGGTTGAATTAAGAAGCTGGGCGGTGAGAAGTGGAAATTGGTAGGACAGGACAGTGGAACATGGAAGAAAGTGAAGGAGGAGGGGAACCAGAGGGAGGTGAAGGGCAGTTAAGAAAGAAACTAGAATATGGAGTGGAAAAGGAGGGATAGAAATTACTAGAAGTCACAGAAATCGATGTTCATCAGAACTTGCTACACACAAACTGGCTGCTGCTTCCACAGTAAACAACAGGAATTCTGCAGATGCTGGAAATTCAAGCAACTCACATCAAAGTTGCTGGTGAACGCAGCAGGCCAAGCAGCATCTGTAGGAAGAGGTGCAGTCGACGTTTCAGGCCGAGACCCTTCGTCAGGACTGCTTCCACAGTAATGGGTTAAATCTCTGCTGCTTCTCGTGACCATGAAAAACACTCAGAAGCAAACACACCGGTTGACATCTCTACGTGCACAAGCCGGTTTCAGTATTGAAGCTCCTTTCTGCACCTTTAATGTCGGCTGCCTTGGAGCTCCAACAACCCCCCCCCCCCCCCGTTCGATTACAACCTCCAGCGTTGTGCGCTCGGGCAGGATGGTAGATTTGCAACTGGCGTTAGGGGTTCGCAGTGCCAGGGCTCGATACTGCCTGGCGTGCACATGATCTCCCCGTGACTGCATGGGTTTGCTCTCCCGCTCCGAGGACGTACAGGTGACGGGTAAGTTGTGAGTTCTCTGTGTCGGCACCGGAAGCGTGGGTCGCGCCCCCACCCCCGATGCTAACGACGGAGCACCTCTGCGCCATCCGCCACAAGCCAGACTCCCCGGCGGACACGCATTTTCATTCCCGTTCCAACACGTCAGTCCGTGGAGAGCAACACTTTATATTCCCTCTCGGTAGCCTCCAGCCTGACGGCATGAAGATTAATTTCTCCTTCTAGTAAACAAATCCCCCACTCTGACCCTTTACCTCCTCGCACCTGCCCCTGGGTCCCCTTTCCTTCCCTTTCTCCTCTCCTATCGGATTCCTCCCTCTCCAGCCCTTTCCCACCCACCTGACTTCACTTAGCACCTTCCAGCCAGCCTCCTTCCCCCCCCGACAAGATTTTTATTCTGACATCTTCCCCCTTCCTTCCCAGTCCCGACGAAGGGTCTCGGCCCGAAACGTCGACTGTTTACTCTTTTCCGTAGATGCTGAGTTCCTCCAGCAATTTTGTGTGCGTGTTGCTCTGGATTTCCAGTGTCTGCAGGAATCTCTGGTGTTGATTCGCGTTTCAATGTATATCTGACAAATAAAGCTGCCGTCACCTCAGCAGAAAGCAATGGCAGGGAGAGTCGTGCGGCACGAGGCACTCAGAGATTAGCGCCGATCTCAGCTCAGATCTCCTCTCGTCACTCATTGAGCCAGGAGCTGGCAGCCATTTGTTCCAACCAGCCCCACATGCAGTTCCTCACCATCGCTGACAACAGGACCCCGGTAATTCCTACAATAATCCCGGCTCCCGACGGAGCGAGTCGCTGCCCTGATTCTGAATGAGTCCAACGTACCTCTGGCACTAAATCTGACGTCCAAAATGCAGAGCTGGCAAAATTTTTTAAAAACTCAGCGAGTGGGACACGCGGCAGTGTCTAGTTTTGATGCAGTTCAGGTGTCGAGGCCCCAGAGCAGGAAACATCCGCATTAACCCTCACTGAAACTGACTGGCAGCTGGCGGACTCGGTCAAGTAAGAGGTCATCAGAAGTGCTCAGTTTGTAAAGCGGGTGTTTGTACTCCCATACCGTATACAAACAGGCCCTTCGGCCCAACTCATCTATACGAACCACAGTCACCAGCTAAGCTAGTCCCACTGTCATATTTGGCCCACGAACCTCTAAACAAAATTCTTCTCCACTCAAGTGTCTGTCAACAAACCTCCTCAGTCAGCTCATTCAAGATACTGGCTACCCTCCAGGTGAAAAAGTCACCCTCGGTTTCATATTAAATCTCTCCTCTCACCCTCCTGTTCTCAATTCCCCAAGCCTGGAGGGGAAAAAAAGGCTGTGCGTATTCGCCCGTCTGCGCCCCTCGTGATTTTATATGAGGGGTGAGATCACCCCTCATCGTCCCACACTCCCCAGCTGCTTAAGCTCATTCTGCAACTCGGCTCCTCGAGTCACAGCGACATCCTGGTAAATTCCCCCTGCGGTCTTCCCAGCTTGAGGGTGACCAGAACAGCACACAAGATCGCAAATGCGGCCTCACCAACTATGGCAATAACACCCAAATTCTATACTCGATAAACATGAAAGTCTGCAGACGCTAGAAATCCACAGCAACACACACACATATATAAAATGCTGGAGGAACTCAGACCAGGCAGTATCAATGGAAATGAGACAACAGTCGACGTTTCGGGCCGAGACCTTTCTTCAGGACTGGCGGGGTGGGGGGGGAATGCCAGAATAAAAAGGTTGGGGTGGGAAGGAGGCTAGCTGGACGGTGATAGGTGAAGCCAGGTGGGTGGGAAAGGTCAAGGGCTGGAGAGGAAGGAATCTTGTCCATACTGCACCAACCACTGCCTCTGGGCTATAAACGGGCAGGAACAATGTGTGCCTTGCTCAAGGACACAACACGCAGCCTCAGCTGAGGCTCGAACTCGCGACCTTCAGATCACTCGTCCGACGCCTTAACCACCTGGCCACACCAATCCTGAGTGGACCGGAGCAGCAAAAGGCGGCAGGGACATGACAGGCAGGTGAGCAGAGGTAAAAGGTCACAGCGAGGAATAGAGGGGTGAGGCGAGGGAATGTCTCACTCCACCTTGAGAAGTATTTGATACTCAACACCCTGACTGAAGGCCAGTGTTCCCAAGTCTTTCTTCAACAACTTGTCTACCACTGACCCCACTTTCATGGCCCTCTCCTCGAGTTCTGTTCTGCAAGCACTCCCTAGGGCCCTACCATTCAATGTCAAAGTTTTGTCCTCCGCTATGGACAGGTACAGGCCCTTCAGCCCATCTAGTCCGTGCCGAAACCATTGCAACTGCCCACTCATCGATCTGCACCAAGGACCACACCCTGACCATCCACATATCCAGCCAAACATTGAAATTGAGCCTGCATCCACCACTTGTGCTGGCAGCTTGTTCCACACTCTCACCACCCTCTGAGTGAAGACATTTCCCCTCAAGTTCCCCTTAAACCTCTCACCTTTCACCCTTAACCCATGACCTGATCCTGCTCTGGCTTCCCAAAAAGCCAATGGCACCAATATGCAAACTGAACTCCATCCGCCTGTCCTCGCCCCACTCTAAGATCCTGGTAAACATCCACAGCGCATACTGCCCCACAGCCCCACCTGTGAATTCATTGGCACTGTAAAACCACGGGAGCAGAATTAGACCATTCGGCCCATTAAGTCTGCTGCCGTCCCATCACGGCCGATTTATTATCCCTCTCAACCCCGTGACCTTTGACGCCCTGACTAATCAAGAACCTATCAACCTCCACTTTAAATATATCCAATGACCTGCCCTCCCTCCTCAGCCATTTGTGGCAATGAATTCCACAGATTCACCACCCTTTGGATAAAGAAATTCCTCATCTCTGTTCTAAAGGGACGTCTGTGCCCCCTGGATCTAGACTCTGCCACTATGGGGAGCATCCCCTCCACGTCCACTCTCTCTGGGCCTATCAATACTGGAAATGAGATTTCACTGAGATCTCCCCTCCCTCTCCAATTCTTCGAAACTCCAGCGAGTACCGGTCGTCAAGCCCTCCTCGAGTGACCCCTCTCACCCCAGGATAATTCCTGTAAACCGGATCAATACTGGGCCCAGCGCGTCGATACAATCACGAGGGCAGCGCACCAGCAAGCTGTATTTCATTAGGGCGAGTGAGGGGGGATTCGGCAAATCGCCGAAGACTCCAGCCGCATGTACCGCGGAGAGCATTCTGACTGGTTGCATCGGTGCCTGGAGGGGCCATGGCACAGGATCAGAAAAGGCTGCAGAGGGTCCCGAGTTCGAATCCAGCCGGCTCTCTGGCACGTTTTCCATCTGCGCTGGGTTGAGCGCCGAGCTAGCAACTCGGCCTCGTAAAAATAAGCAAGCCTGCTCAAAAAAAAAAACGCTGTCATGACGGCGTCCTGATGACTCCGCTCGGTGTTAAGGGCTTTCCTCTTCTACCCACATCATTAAGGACCCCCACACACCCAGGCCATGTCCTCTTCTCATTGCTACCATCAGAGCAGCCTGAACACACGCACGCACACACGGAACATTTTCTTCCCCTCTGCCGTCAGATGTCCAAACAATTAGCATTCCCTCTTCCTGCGCTATTGTTCTTCACATACATTTCTTGCCGTAGCTTATAGTTCATGTACTGCTGTCGCAAATTTCACGATGTAGTCCGTGATATTAACCCCGATTCTGATCCTTAGCACATTCTTTGGGGCCCAAAACCGTTCACAATAGTCCACCTGCAGATTGTCCTGTCCGCTGCCCTTCTAAAGCCTCTGCATCACATCTTTGCTTCTATGTTCTAGTCCTCGTGAAATGAACGCTGAAATCAGTGCTCTTCCAAGTCACTGATGACGGTGACGACTAGCAATGGGCCCAGCACTGAGCCCTAGGGGACACAGGCCCCACGCCGAACAGTCTATAAAACCATCACACTCAACCGTGGATCCAATTATCCATCTCTCCCTGGATCCCGTGCCATCTAACTTCCCAGAGTGGCCCGCAACGCAGATCCTTATCAAAAGCTCACATCTAGACCTCATTGGTCTGAAGACCAGGAGATACAGGAGCAGAATTAGGCCATTTGGCC
>NC_092397.1:17303926-17403547 GCF_030028105.1 Mobula birostris
GAATTGTTCGGACAGAGATGGCGCTCAGTACTCGGTGTCGGAGAGCCGATTCGGAGGCTCGAAGTTTTCGGATGACTCAAAGTCAGACTGCGGTCGGGCATGGCAGGAGAGTTTTTCTTCCTTCTCCCATCTGCGTGAGATGTGGGACATTTGAGAGACTTTGAAGTTTTTACTGTGCTCATGGACTTCTTCATCAAATTGTGGTATTGTTGCACTGTTGTAACTATATGTTCTAATTATGTGGTTTTGTTAGTTTTTTCAGTCTTGGTCTGTCCTGTGTTTTGTGATATCACACCAGAGGAATATTGTATCATTTCTCAATGCATGCATTACTAAATGACAATAAAAGAGGACTATGTGTCCCTCATAATCTAATCCCATGACAGGAAAACAAGTAAAACTTAGAGACAGAAAGAAATTCTATTTAAGTTTTAAATTAACATATAACCAAAATGATCCCAGTGTCTTGCACTTTTCTCACTGTTAATTATATATTGGGGGAAGATAGTGAGGTAGGGTTCAATGTCCGTTTAGGATCGGACGGCAGAGGGGAAGAAGCTGTTCCTGAATCACTGAGTGTGTGTCTTCAGGCTCCTGTACCTCCTCCTGAAGGTAACAGTGAGAAGAGGGCATGTCCTGGGTGAGGGGGGTCCTCAATGATGCATCGCTCGTGAAGATGTCCTGGATACCGTGGAGGCTAGCGCTCATGATTAAGTTCCCAACTTTCTTTCTGCAGCTTCTTTCGACCCAGCGCAGCAGGAGTAGTCGGGGGATCAAGTCCAAGAGCCTCGCGGTGACATTAAACCATGGCCGGGCCACGCTTACAGAGTTCAGCTCCCGCGGCCTCACTTCAGGGCGCTCTCGAGAGGGTGCAGAGGGAGACATACCAGGACGGCTGCCCCGATTCGAGAGCGTGCCTTATGAGGTGGGGTCGGCCGAGCTAGGCCTTTTCGCTTCAGAGCGGAGGAGGATGAGAGGTGACTTGTTAGAGGTCTACAAGCCGGTAAGAGGCGCAGATTGAGTGGACAGCCCAGTGCGGAAATGCCCAATACAAGTGGGGGGGGTGCATAATTTTAGGTGTTGGGGGGGAATATCAGAGGTAGGTGGGGTTTTTTTTTACAGAGAGAGAGGTGGTGCAGGACGAGGCAGATACACTTGGGACATTTAAGAGACTCTTAGATGATGAAAGAAAAATGGAGGGCTACAGGGAAGGGAAGGTTAAAGTGCAATATTGTGGGCTGAAGGGCTGTTCTATGAGCCCCTGCAAGACGAGGGTTTCTGAAACACCACTGTGAAAAAGGGACTGAGGCGGCCAACGTGTGCGCAGCAAGATCCCACATCACATCGAAGCTCCGTCGATCCTGGCCCAGAGGCAGATGTTACTGTCGGGACGTTCATTATAATGAGTTCCTCTGGTGATGACCCCGGTCGGGTCAGTCAGCTTCTGGGCCCCAAGAGCTCTGCAGGCCAGTCCTCAGAAGGGGATGCTTTAGGCCTACCGACGTCCCGGCACCCCCCCCCCCCACCATATCACCGAGGATCTTCCGGAGCATTAAATCAAATTCTGGAGATGGGACGTTACGTTGAAGTTGGACAAGACGTTGGTGAGGCCAAATTGTGTGCAGTTTTGGTCACCTACCTACAAGAAAGGTGTAAATAAGTTTGAAAAGAGTGCAGAGGAAATTTACAAGGATGATGTAAAGGACTTGAGGAGGTGAGTTATAGGAAAGATTGAATAGGTTAGAAGTTTAGATTGAGGGGAGATTTGACAGAGGTATACAAAATTATGAGGCTTTTTCCGCTGAGGTTGGGTGGTCATGGGTTAAGGGTGAAAGATGAAGCAGAATGAGGGGAAACTTCGTCACTCAGAGTGTGGGACAGCAAGTAGCAGATGGGGGTTCGATTTCAACATTTAGAAGTTTGGATGAGTGCAGGGGTATGGGCCCGGTTGCAGGTCGACAGGACCAGTCGGGCTCTCTGAGATCAGTAATCCAGTCCTGTTCCCCGGGAGAGCTGGATCATCGGTGGGCAGGGCTGGGGGCGAGGCGCAGGGGACAGAGAAGGAGCATCGCGCTATGTGTGGGGAGGGGGAGGAGGGAGCACCGGACCCCTCAGGGGCAGGAGGGAGCGCCAGCTGTGGGGGCAGCTGTACCAAGGGAGCGCCTCACTGCCAGAAGGGCAGTAATGAGGGAGCACCCTAGCAGTACCGAGGGAGTGCCAACTGAGAGGGAGCTGTGGGTGGGTCAGTACTGAAGGAGCTCCCGCTGGAGGGTCGGTACCGAGGAAATGCCTAGCTGTGGGGGGGGGGGTCAGTAACAAGGGAGCACTACGCTGTGGGAGGGAGAATTCTGAGGGAGTGCCTCCACTGGGGGAGGGAGAGTACTGAGGGAGCACCTGTGAGAGGGAGAGTACTGAGGGGAGCACCTCACTGTGGGAGGGAGAGTACCGAGGGAGGGCCTCGCTGTGGGAGGGAGAGTACCGAGGGAGCGCCACGCTGCGGGAGGGTCAGGACCGAGGGAGCGCCGATGTCAAAACAGCCGCCCCAGGTACCCAGAACTCAAACGCGTGACCTGAGTAACTGAGCCGCCCCGCCCCGCGGCCTCTTGCTGTGCATCGGGAAAGTCAGGCGGAGAGTAGACCCCTCCCCCTGGGGTGAGCTCAGTTCCGTGTCTGCCCGTGGAAGATGGCGTGTTCCGCTTTGCAGTTTGTGGAGCTGCTGTTGTACGGCGCGGCGTTTATCTGCGGCATCGTTACCGCTGCCCTGGTCACTGTCATCCAGGTACGGAGCAAGGCTTTGGAGCGGGGAGGAGGGCGGGTCACACTCATGGAAAGTTGTTCAAACTTTGCGAACAACCCCAAGTTTGCGCTGAAACTTGCCGAACGCCGCTGGCGCAGGCTTTAACAGTTCCTGCTATTGGGCAGGAGACCTGCTGTAGAAGTGTCGAGTTTTGGAAGTTCTCGGGGATTTTAACACGAGTAATGGGAGGAAAGTTTGGGGAGGGAGGTCGGCGCTTGAGGAAGGAGCCGACTTCGGCTGAATTGTGTGCCCAGTCCGCTGTTAGTTCCTCAAACCCTTCACGCCTGAGCTCTGCAAAGCTGAGCGCGTATCCCTGTCTTGGCCGTAGAGGCCCTACAGCCCACGGAGTCGCTGCTAGTCACTGACCCCCCCCCCCCCCCCGCCGCACAGACTTTAACTTTCTCCCGTCGACTCTCCCTCAGCTACCAACCTGCCGTGGGGAGGTGGGACTTTAAGCCATTGAAGTCAGAATCTAGCCCATGCCAAAAACTTTTTAAGCTGTCCGCCCCGGGACCGTAGCCCCCCCACCCGTGTATCCATCCAAACTCCTCGTAAACGTCGAACTGCAGCTCGCACGAGTGAAGAGGTCTCTCCCCACCCCCCCGGCGTTCCCCTTTAACCCTCTCACCCTTAATCCGTGGCCTCTGGTTGCAGCCCCACCCGGCCTCAGTGGGGAAAGCCCCGTCTGTTTACCTACCCCCTGGGTAGATGCCGCCCGACCTGCCGAGCTCCGGCCAGCGCTTTGTGCTGAGCCCCTTGCGTTTGCTTCCACGGCGACCGCTCCGGCCCCGAATTGTTTCCTTCCCTAGCTCAGCGCACCATGTAATGCTCAGCCCCGTACGGACAGTGCGCAAGGAGAGCTTTTTCTCACCGTACTTCGCCCTCCCGGACCTTGGGGGGACGCGAGAGGTTCTACAAGATGCTGGAAGCCTCCAGCGAGCCGCTGGCGCAGCACGGCAGGACAGGCAGGGTCCGTGGAGGGGACTGAAACGGTGGACGTTTCGGGTCGGGACCCCTTGATGGAGAGGTGTGCCCTGTAGACCTGGAGCAAGGAGACACGGAGGAACATTTCAGCTTGTGGGGTGCGCAGGGACTTTTTCCAGGCAGTCCACTGGGGAGGGGGGAACTTAAGAAGAAGTTTTTCGAAGGTAGAGGGGGGGAACTGCGACAGAAGAGGAACTGAGGCCTGGGGCGGATCTGCCACGATAGCACTGCCTTGAGGGGCCGAGTGGCCTCCCCTGTGCTTCGGAGGAGAATGGGGTGGGGTGGAGCGGGACTGTGACCGAATGGCAGACCATGCTCGATGGGCTGAACGGCCTACTGTCCCATTTGCTGCCTCGCTTCAGCTCCCTGTGGGGCATGGCCAAGTGTTTAACGGTTCTCGCCCTTACCGGAGGAGACTTTGGGAACTCTAAGCCTGCCCTGCTCCCTGTTACTGTGGATGGTGAGGACGTGGATGTAGTGAGGACCTACAAGTACCTGGGGGTTCACCTGGATGACAGACTTCAGGGGAGCACCAACACAGAGGCTTTGTACAAGAAGGGCCAGAATCACCTCTACTTCCTGAGGAGACTGAGGTGCTCTGGAGTGTACAGGCCTCTCCTTCACACGTTCTACCAGTCTGTTGTCACCAGTACAACCTTCAATGCGGGCGGTGTGCTGGGGCAGTGGCATCAACACGGGTGATGCCAACAGGCTCGATAAACTGATTATACAGGCTGTCTCTGTTATCGGAGTCAAACTGGACACACTGGAGGCCGTGGTAGAACAAGGGACCCTCTGGAAAATCCTGGCAATTCTGGACAATGTTTCTCACCCTCTGCATGCCACCTTGGCTGAACAGAGGAGCACTTTCAGTAACAGACTAAGACAACTCTGCTGCTCCAAAGAGCGCTATGTGAGGTCATCACTACCCTCAGCTCGATAATGAGTCAACCTGTCGCTGGGGAAGTGATGACCCCCTCCTGTTAGACTGTTTGAGATAACTTATTTTTTACTCTTTCTTACTTCTAATATTTGTATATCTGTGCACTTGTAATGCCACTGTGACACTGTAATTTCCTCTGGGATCAATAAAGTATCTGTCTACCCAGCCTCCCTTCCCCCATCTCTGGGAACCCATTCACCCCACTAAGGTGTCTGCGTTCCTCCAGTTCAGGCCTCTTGACCCTCCAATTTATCACCGACCTTGTGCCTTCAAGCCCGGGCCCTGAGCTCTGGGATTCGATCCCCCCGTGCCTCCTAAAGCTTTTATCCGGGCATTTCTCCAGCGGGCTGCCTGTGGTTTGTTGGTAAGCGTGGATGGAGGCTCCGGTCCGACTCCGAGCTCCGACGCTGCGTGTGGGCGTGTCCACGCTGAGGGTCTCCCCGTGCATCTCCTCCCGCTTGAGGGGGCGTAAGTCGGCCCCCTTAGTGTTGGGGGGGGAGAATGTGAGGGAGAATCGTTCGGAGGGGGACAATGGATGGATTTGGTGTGCGGGCCGGCATAACTTGTGTGGGCCAAACGGCCTCCCTCTGCGTTGACGTCAGATGGGCCTTTCAGCCGGCTGTCTGGTTCTGGTGTCTGACGCAGGCCTGATTGCCTTCATGAGTTAAATACTTCTGCCTGTCAAACGTGCCATCGTAATTGCTGCAGAACCGATTAAAGTCACGATCTGGATTTGAAAGTTCGTCAGATCCCGAGAGTGCAGCTCAACTTGATTACAGAAAGCAAATGCGAACGTGCACCATGGAATTTCGAGCCCTGTTCACCGGGGTGGAAGCGAGGCGTGAGGGGAAGAGTTGGGAGATGAAGATCGGCTTTGGTTGTCCGGTCTACGCTGAGACGTAGAGCGAAAGGCCCCATTTGCGCCGACGTCCGAGGCGTGCTGGGGGCGGCTCGGTAGCATAGCGGTTAGCTTGGCGGTTTACAGTGCCGGCGGCACAGGATTCGGTTCCTGGTGCTGCCTGCGAGGAGTTTGTACGTCCTTCCCCCTCCCCCGTGACCGGTTATGGTTTCCTCCGGCGGCTCCTGTCTGAAGGCCAACCGGTCAGTGGGTTAACTGGTCACCGTAAATTGTCCCTGCGATTAGGACCCCTTTGCGGGCAATTGAACCCCCACTCCGCCCCCCAAGACCTTGCAAACGGACCCCGTAAAGCGCAGTGCTCTCCGCCGGGGGAGCGGGGGTAAGTTCGGAGGAGGTGCGCGGAGCAGAGTGGCGGCTGCCTGGAACGGGCCAGCAGGGCTGGGGTTGGGTGGGTGTGGGGGAGGAATCGGATCCAGTGGTGGTGTTTCAGAGGCTGTTGTACACGTGAATACGGAGTGGGGGCAGAAGAGATTCCGACTGGGTAGCCTCCAGCCTGATGGCATGAACATTGATTTCTCCTTCCGGTGATATTTTTTTCCCTCCTATTCCCCAGTCTGGCCTCTTACGTCTTCTCCTCACCTCCCTCTGGTGCCCCTCCTCCTTCCCCATTCTCTCCTCTCCTCTCAAATTCCTCCCTCTTTGGCCCTTTACCTTTCCCACCCACCTGGCTTCACCTCTCGCCTTCTATCTAGTCCTCCTCCCTTTTTATTCTGGCCTCTTCCCCTTCTCGGCCCTGAAGAAGGGGCTCGGCCCGAAACGTCGACTGTTTGCTCCTTTCCATAGATGCTGCCCGGCCTGCCGGGTTCTTCCGCCCGTCTTGTGCGTCCGTCTTCTGCGTTTCCGGCGTCCGCGGAGTCTCCCGTGTCCAGGAGCGGGTTAGTCCTGGCACGGACGTGAAGGGCCGAAGGGCCTGCTCCAGCTTGCTGGCTGGGGTGGGGGGGGGGGGGAATCTGCCTCCCTGCTCGTCCGGGGCTACTAGAAAACCCCGGACCCAGGATTAGATCGCGCGCTCCCCTGCCGCCGGTCAGGGATGGAAATCCATTCCGGCCACCGGAATTTAAAGGGACAAAAGTGGCATGGCACCTCAGTGGGATGGGGTTGGCTCCCCGACTCGCTGTCCTCCGTGGGGCCTGGGACGCGACCGTGTGTCACCGTGCTACACTGGGGGACTCGCAGTGGTTCCGAGCCAATACTGGAGCTATACCTCCCTTCCCTCTCCCGAAATCACCCTGTGTGCTCTCTTCCCCGTCTCTGGAACCCTCTTTCTTCCTGAGGTCTCCCTCCTTGCTCAACTGAGCTCTCCCCAGCCCACTCTTAGACATAGAAACATAGAAACCCTACAGCACAATACAGGCCCTTCGGCCCGCAAAGCTTAGAGCTACCTAGGCTTTACCCATAGCCCTCTATTTTTCAAAGCTCCATGTAGCCATCCAGGAGTCTCTTAAAAGACCCTATCGCGCTGGCAGCCCATTCCACGCACTCACCACTCTCTGCGTAAAAAACTTACCCCTGCCATCTCCTGTGTACCTGCTTCTTAAAATCACCTTAAAGCTGTGCCCCCTCATGCTAGCCATTTCAGCCCTGGGAAAAAGCCTCTGACTATCCACACGATCAATGCCTCTCATCATCTTATACACCTCTATCAGGTCACCTATCATTCTCCGTCGCTCCAAGGAGAAAAGGCCAAGTTCACTCAACCTATTCTCATAAGGCAGGCTCCCCAATCCAGGCAACATCCTTGTAAATCTCCTCTGCATCCTTTCTGTGGTTTCCACATCCTTCCTGTAGTGAGACAACCAGAACTGAGCACAGTACTCCAAGTGGGGTCTGACCAGGGTCCTATATAGCTGCAACATTACCTCTCGGCTCCTAATCTCAATCTCACGATTGATGAAGGCCCTCCCCCCCCGCCCTGACCCTTTCTCCTTCTCCTGGGCCAACTGCCCCCTCACCCTCCCTCTTCCTCCTGATTTCACCCCCCCCCCCCAAACCCCTTCCCCAATCCCTTCCTGCCCTCCCTCTCCTGGTCTTCTGGCGGTTTGTGCCGAGGGTTAACGAGATAATGAGTAGTTCCTGACTGGTCCTGTGATCTGATTTATCAGCCAGCCGGGCCGAGCTGGGAGTCTGGAGGCAAAGTCCGCTTTCCTTGGCAGTGTTCACCTCCCCACAGTAACCCCTCCGCCTCTGGGGAAACCACCATCTCTCACCAGAGACGAGTTGCCAGCAATCAGATCTCTGTCTCTGGTGACACCGCGGGGTGGGGGGGGGTAAATTCCGGCCGCAAGACTCCCTGTGGCTCTGTGAGGTTTAGCCCCAACAGTGAAGGGAACTGGGTCACCCCTCCCCACCTGCACCGCACCTCCCGCGAACCCCCTTCTTTACTGCCCTTCGCGTGGCATGGGTCTCCCTTCTTTCTGGGGGGGGGAGGGGACTGCCCCTCTGAGTGCGGTGGCCAACGTCACTCCCCGTCGTCGGTCCACCGCACCCCAACTCTGCCGGCTGTCCGCGCGCGGGTTCCACGCGGCAGGCTGCGGGTGGGGTGAGCGAATGCGGTTCTGAGCTCCGCCTGCCTCCGAGCCTGGGTCCCCCGCTCGAAGGACCCTGGGGGTTGCTGCGGCCGTTGATTGTCTCGTCTCCCTGCTGCTCGGTTAGGCTGCCCCCCCCGCCCCCGTGGGAGGAGTTGGCATACTGTACAAGCTGCGATGTCGGTAAAGTTCATTTGAATACCCTGCATGCTGGCGTCTGGGTGTGGTCTGCACCAACCCTTCATATCGAGCACAACAGAAGTGAGCCCCTGGGGTGGGGGGGGGAGCAAGAGGGATTTCACCACCCCCTCTAAACCTGGCCCCCGACGGCCCACCAAACCCGTTTCTTTGCCACTTCGTTTTTAAATTCACTTTACTTATTCAGATGGTGCCGAAAGAGAAGGCTTAATTATGAGCAGGAAAGGGCGGCGCAGTGACGTAGCGGTTGGGGTGCGTTGGCGCTTACAACGCCGGCGATCGGGGTTCGATTCCCGCCACGTCCTCCCCGTGTCTGCGTGGGTTTCTGCCCAGGTTCCAAAGATGTACAGTTAGAGCTAGCAAGCGGCGGCGTAGGCGGGCTGCCCACGCCGCAATCCTCGCCAATGTCACATGATGCAGCCGAGGTATTTTGCTGGGTGGGTCGATATAAATATAGCGGATGAAGCTAATCTATCGTCAGGCCTCTTGTAATATCTTTTCACGCGTCAGTTTGCTTGCCTCGTGATATTTGAATTGAGTTGACTTTATTTCTTCCTTCATATACAGGAGAAGTAAAAATCTTTACATTACGTCTCCGTCTAAATGTGCAAATTATAGTAATCTATAATAAATATTATATACAATAGGACAGTCGATAAAACATAGAAATACAGTTGTGTCAGCGTGAATTAATCAGTCTGACGGCCTGGGGGAAGAAGCTGTCCCGGAGCCTGTTGGTCCTGGCTTTTATGCTGCGGTACCGTTTCCCGGATGGTAGTAGCTGGAACAGTTTGTGGTTGGGGTGACTCGGGTCCCCAGTGATCCTTCGGGCCCTTTTTACACACCTGTCTCTGTAAATGTCCTGAATAGTGGGAAGTTCACATCTACAGATGTGCTGGGCTGTCCGCACCACTCTCTGCAGAGTCCTGCGATCGAAGGAGGTACAGTTCCCATACCAGGCAGTGATGCAGCCAGTCGGGGTGCTCTCAATTGTGCCCCTGTAGAAAGTTCTTAGGATTTGGGGGCCCACACCAAACTGCGTCAACCGCCTGGATGCCATTAGATGTTAAAAATTAAGGCTGGTTCTCACTGTCACCATCAGGAAGGAGGTACAGGAGCCTGAAGACACACACTCAATGATTCAGGAACAGCTTCTTCCCCTCTGCCGTCCGATGTCTGAATGGACACTGAACCCGTGAGCACCACCTCACCATTTTCACTCTATGTTTGCCCTACTGACTTAGTTTACTTTTAAAGATATTTCTTAGTACAATTCAGAGTATATTTTATGTATTGGCTCTGTACGCAAGTCAACAAATTTCGCCACACGATAAACCTGATCCGGCTTCTGTGATTTCTGAGGGCAAGTTCTGGCACGAAGTC
The DNA here is from genome assembly GCF_030028105.1 of Mobula birostris. NCBI lineage: Eukaryota > Metazoa > Chordata > Chondrichthyes > Myliobatiformes > Myliobatidae > Mobula > Mobula birostris. The sequence goes on from NC_092397.1 coordinate 17,313,676, forward strand.
ACAGATCTGCCACCATTGGAGATTCCTTTGCAAATGAGGAAGTCCAAAACTTGCCTGCCTTCGAACTATGACTTCATAATTTAATTCAGAATCAGGTTAATTATGGCCGGCATAAGTTGTGAAACTTGTTAACTGCAGCAGTACAATGCAATACATGATACAGAAGGGGAAAAAAAAAGTAAATCAATTGCAGAGAGTTTAAAAATAAAATTGATTTACTTGTTAGATATGTTTTATTTAATATATATGTACCGTCAGGTTCTGTTGACTGAATAAGTCGAGGGAAGATGATCTCTGGCCAACCAAACATGAGATTGAGGTGCAAGCATGTTTGTATGGATGCTGCGTGATGTGTCAGCCTGTTACAGATCAGTACCACGAAATAACAGGCACCAGATGCAATTAAACGATTTAGCTGTGTGATTCCTAATTTGACTAGAGGGTTAGTAAAGTAAAAGGATAAGAAAAAGGGCCCGTTTTAACGAAACAGTCGAATGTGCACAAGTTGGGGCTCACGGTGTCCCTTTCTCTGATCCTCCATCGACTTCCCCCGGGGCCTCGTCGACTCCCGGCCGCACTCCAAGTCCACTCCTTTCTCGTGTCTTCTTAAGTAAGTAGTTGAAGAAAATAGAAATTAAAAATGTAGTGAGATAGCGTTCGCGGGTTCAATGTCCATTCAGACATCGGACGGCAGAGGGGAAGAAGCTGTTCCTGAATCGCTGAGTGTGTGTCTTCAGGCTCCTGTACCCTCCTACCTGATGGTGACAGTGAGAAGAGGGCATGTCCTGGGTGGTGGGGGTCCTTAATGATGGAGGCCCCTGCTGAAGATGTTCTCAATGGGGGGTGGGGGGGTGGGGGGGCTGTGCCCGCGATGGAACGGGCTGAGTTTACAACCCTCTGCAGCTTTCTCAGACCCTGTGCGGGGGCCCCTCCCTCCGTACTGGTGATGAAACCAGTTAAAATGCTCTCCGCCGTGCATCGGGAGAAATTCAGTCACCTCTGGTGATGGACCGAAGTTCCTCAGACCCAGAGTGAAATACAGCCGCTGATGAGTTGTCTTCGCTCGCTGCTGTCCGTCCTGCCTGTCAGGAAACCCTTAACCAGTCGTGTCTGTTGGGCCGTGTTGAGAAAAGGTTGTGTGACCGCGGGTTTTTGTCTTTGGACCTGCGGAGGACGAGAACTGACCCGAAAGGGGTGTAGAAGATGATAAGAGGCACAGATCGAGTGGACAGAGACCCCCCCCCCCACCCAGGCGGAAATGGCTGATACGAGGGTGTAACTTTAAGGTGATTGGAGGAAAGTATGGGGGGATGTCAGAGGTAAGTTATTTACACGGAGAGTGGTAGGTGTGTGGAACGCCCTGCCGTGGGGTTGGTGGCAGAGAACATGTGAGAGACTCTTAGTTGGGCAGAAAAATAGAGGGCTGTGTAGGAGGGGAGGATTAGATTGAGCTGAGATTAGGTTAAAAGGTGAGCACAACATTGTGGGCCGAAGGGCCTGTACGATGCGGTTCTGTTCTGCCTTGTCACAGAGTCGTAGGAAAGGACGACACAGAAACAGGCCCTTTGGCCCATCCAGTCTGTGCCATACCATTAAAACTGCCGAGTCCCATCGCCCTGCACACAGCCCTCCACAACCGTCCCATCCATCATCCATGGACCCATCCAAACTTCCCTTAAACATTGAAATCGAGCTCACATCCACCGCTTGTGCTGGCAGCTCGTTCCACACTCTCAGCACCCTCTCTGAGTGAAGAAGTTTCCCCTCATGTTCCCCTTAAACTTTTCACCTTTCACCCTTAACCCATGACCTCTGGTTGTAATCCCACCCACCCTCAGTGGGGAAAGCCTGCTTGCATTTACCCTCATAATTTTGTACACCTCTATCAAATCACCTCTCAATCTTCTACGTTCCAAGGAACAAAGTCCGAACCTATTCAATCTTTCCTTACAACTCGGGTCCTCCAGACCCGGCAACATCCTTATAAATTTTCTCTGTACTCTTTCAACCTTATTTACATCTTTCCTGTAGGTAGGTGATCAAAACTGCACACAATACTCCAAATTAGGCCTCACCGACATCTGATACAACTTCAACATAACATCCCATCTCCTGTACTCAATACTCTGATTTACGAAGGCCAATGTGCCAAGAGCTTTCTTTATGACCCTACCTACCTGTGACGCCACTTTCAATGAAATGATGTCCCTGTGTCCCTGTGTCCCTGGATCCCTCTGTTCTACCTCACTCCTCAGTGCCCAGTTCTGTAGGGCCTACCTTGGTCGGTCCTCCCAAAGTGCAACACCTCGCATTTGTCTGCATTAAATTCCAGCTGTGTGCGCATTTGGGAGTGGATCTGTGCGTACTTGCCCGGTCTGGGTAAAACAGCTGGCCGACTGCAAGCTCGTGTTGTAGGTGCAGTGAGGCGTGACCTGTACCTTCTGACAGTGGGCAGAGTAAACAGAGAGGGGTCTGCAGAAGCAGGGACAAAGTTTTTCGCAACTCATAAATTCCTCACTGAATTAGTCCCCCCTGCTTACACAGTGTCCACATCCCTCCATTCCCTGCACCAACACACCTCTATCGTATTTACCGCCACCACCCTCCGGCAGCATGTTTCGGGCACCCACCATGTCTCTGTCGAACTTCCACCTCTCGCCGTAAATGCGTGAATTCTAGTGTTAGACGTTGCTTACCCTGGTTAAAAGATGCCGGCTCTCGACCCTATCTGTGCCTCCACTGGACGCCGCTTTTCTGAGGCACCGCTCCTTGAAGATGTCCTGGATACGACGGAGGCCGGTGCCCATGATGGAGCTGACTGAGTTTACAACTCCCTGCAGCTTGTTTTGATCCTGTGCAGTAGTCTCCACCCCCCCACAACACCAGACAGTGATGCAGCTGGCTAGAATACTGTAGAAATTTGCCAGTGTTTTAGGTGACAGGTCAAATCTCCTCAAACTCCTAATGAAATATAGCCGCTGTCGTGCCTTCTTTATAACTGCATCGGTGTGTCGGGCCCACGTTAGATCCTCAGAGATGTTGCCATCCAGGAACTTGGAACTACTCACTCTCTCCACTTCTGATCCCTCTGTGAGGGTTGATTCATGTTCCCTCGCCTTACCCTTCCTGAAGTCCACAATCAGCTCTTTGGTCTGACTGACGTTGAGTGCCAGGTTGTTGCTGTGACACCACTCCACTAGCTGGCATATCTCACTCCTGTACGCCCCCTGAGATTCTACCAACAGTGGTTGTATCATCAGCAAATTTATGGATTGCATTGAGCTGGGCATAACCACACAGTCATAAGACCATAAGACAAAGGAGCAGAAGTCAGCCATTCGGCCCATTGAGTCTGCTCCGCCATTTTATCATGAGCTGATCCATTCTCCCATTTAGTCCCACTCCCCCGCCTTCTCACCATAACCTTTGATGCCCTGGCTACTCAGATCCTATCAATCTCTGCCTTAAATACACCCAATGACTTGGCCTCCACTGCTGCCCATGGGAATAAATTCCATAGATTCACCACCCTCTGCCTAAAAAATTTTTTCCCATTTCTGTTCTGAAAGGGAGCCCTTCAATCCTTAAGTCATGCCCTCTCGTACTAGACTCCACATCATGGGAAATAACTTTGCCACATCCACTCTGTCCATACCTTTCAACATTTGAAATGTTTCTATGAGGTCCCCCATCATTCTTCTAAACTCCAAGGAACACAGTCCAAGAGCGGACAAACGTTCCTCATATGTTAACCCTCTCATTCCCAGAATCATCCCGGTGAATCTTCTCTGTACCCTCTCCAATGTCAGCACATCCTTTCTTAAATAAGGAGACCAAAACTGCCCACAGTACTCCAAGTGAGGTCTTACCAGTGCCTTAACCCTCTCATTCCTGGAATCATGGCTATATAGAGAGTAGAGCAGTGGACAAAGCTCACATCCCGGAGGTGCGTGCATCAGTGTTGACTGTCAGCGAGGTGGAGATGTTGTTTCCGGTCCACACAGACTGGTCTTCCGGTTCGGAAGTTAAGGATCCGGTTGCAGAGGGAGGTAGATTGGAAACCTCAAGCTTTCTCCCATCCAACTCCCTCAATATACAGCTCGTAATATACAGCCCCTGCCACCTAACCAGAGGTGGACAAAGCCCAGTTCCACCACGGGACGCACCCTCCCCACTACTGAGCACACCTACAAGAAGCGTGGATGCAGGAGAGCAGCGTCCGTTACCAGGGACACCTCCCGGGCCGTGCTGTCTTCTCCCCACCGCCAGCGGGCAGGAAGTATGGGAGACTCGGGTCCCACACCTCCATGTTCAGGAGCGGTTACTACCCCTCGACCGTCGGGCTCCTGAACCCGGGTGGATAGCTTCACTCACCTCAAGCCGACTTTCCTGCACTGTCTCCGGTGTTAATCCCCCCCCCCACCGAGGCTGGTGGATCTCGGACACCCTGCTTCCAGAGGGCAAAGTGGGATCAGCAAATGGGGTCAGAATGGCCCAAGCGGGCCGAAGGGCCTTCTTAAACTCTAATTAGTGGGATCTTGCTGTGTGCTTGTCTGCTACCATTCCCCTCCCCCCTCACCCGCTTTCAGGCTGAGAGAGATTATGGGAGGGGTGGAAGGGGAGGTGGCCGCGGTCTCCCCCAGGTGCTGGTTCTAGTCCCGGATACGGCACTCTCCGTGGAGACTGACCCATGCTTGCGTCCCGCCTGCAGGGGGACTTCGAAGGGAACTGCATCCTGTACGGCGAGGCCAGCTGGAACGCCACGGAACAGGTGCTGGGCGTAGCGAGCTTCGGCAGCGGCTCGCTCTGCAACTTCGTGGACTTCGTCTCGCTGCTGGTCGCCATCTACTGCTTCTGCACCGTCTTCTACTTCATCTACGCCATCTGCCTGGAGGAGATCACCCGGTGAGTGCGCCTGCAGGCGGCAGGGGTGTGCCGTAACTGGAGCACCCTCGGTGCCCGTTCCCCCACCCCCCACCCCCCACCCCTGTCACTCCCCTACCCCTGTCACTCCCCTCCTGACTCTGTAACTCTGCTCTGGCCCCTACAGCCCTCCCCGTCTCCGTAACCCCCTCCCCGTATCCGTAACCCCCTCCGGCCCCTACACCCCTCCCCCCCTCCCCGTCTCCGTAACCCCCTCCGGCCCCTACACCCCTCCCCCCCTCCACCCCTCCCCCCTCCGCGTCTCCGTAACCCCCTCTGGCCCCTACACCCCTCCGCGTCTCCGTAACCCCCTCTGCCCCCTACACCCCTCCCCCCCTCCGCGTCTCTAACCCCCTCCGGCCCCTACACCCCTCCCCCCTCCCCATCTCCGTAACCCCCTCCCCGTATCCGTAACCCCCTCCGGCCCCTACACCCCTCCCCCCCCGCGTCTCCGTAACACCCTCCGGCCCCTACACCCCTCCCCCCCGCGTCTCCGTAACCCCCTCTGGCCCCTCCCCCCTCCCCCCCTCCGCGTCTCCATAACCCCCTCTGGCCCCTACACCCCTCCCCCCCTCCACGTCTCCGTAACCCCCTCTGGCCCCTACACCCCTCCCCCCCTCCGCGTCTCCGTAACCCCCTCTGGCCCCTACACCCCTCCCCCCCTCCCCGTCTCCGTAACCCCCTCTGGCCCCTACACCCCTCCCCGTCTCCGTAACCCCCTCTGGCCCCTACACCCCTCCCCATCTCCGTAACCCCCTCCCCGTCTCCGTAACCCCCTCCAGACCCTACACCCCTCCCTTTTTCTGTAACTCCCTCCATCCCCTACACTCCTCGCTTACTCTGTAACCCCCTCTGGCCCCTACACCCTTCTCTGTCTCTGTAACCCCCTCTGGCCCCTTACACCCCTCCCTGTTTCTGTAACCCCCTCTGTCCCCTACACCCCTCCCTGTCTCTGTAACCCCCTCCATCCCCTCCCTGTCTCTGTAACCCCCTCCATCCCCTACACCCCTCCCTGTCTCTATAACCCCCTCCCTGTCTCTATAACCCCCTCTGGCTCCTACACCCCTCCCTGTCTCTGTAACACCCAATGGCCACTACACCTCTCCCTGTCTCTGTAACCCCCTCCATCCCCTTCACCCCTCCCTGTCTCTGTAAACCCCTCTGACCCCTATGCCCCTCCCTGTCTCTGTAACCCCTCCAACATCTACACCCCTCCCTGTCGCTGTAACCCCCTCCATCCCCTACACCCGTCCCTGTCTCTGTAACCCACTCCGGCCCCTACACCCCTCCCTGTCTCTGTAACCCTGTCCGGACCCTACACCCCTCCCTGTCTCTGTAACCCCCTGCGGCCCCCTACACCCCTCCCTGTCTCTGTAACCCCCTCCAGCGCCTACACCCCTTCCTGTCTCTCTAACCCCCTCCAGCCCCGACACTCCTCCCTGTCTCGGTAACCCCCTCCAGCCCCTACACCCCTCCCTGTCTCTGCAGCCCCCTTCATCCTCTATCACCCTCCTTGTCTCTGTAACCCCCTCCGGTCCTTACACCCCTCCCTGTCTCTGTAACCCCGTAAGTCCCCTACAGCCCTCCTTGTCTCTGTAACCCCCTCCGGTCCCTGCACCCCTCCCTGTCTCTGTAACCCTGTCCGTCCCCTACAGCCCTCCTTGTCTCTGTAACCCCCTCCGGCCCCTACACCCCTCCCTATCTCTGTAATTCCGTCCGGCCCCTAGACCCCTCCCTGTCTCTGTAACCCCTTCCAGCCCCTACACCCCTCCCTGTCTCTGTAACCCCCTCCAGCCCCGACACCCCTCCCTGTCTTGGTAACCCCCTCCAGCCCCTACACCCCTCCCTGTCTCTGTAGCCCCCTCCAGCCCCTACACCCCTCCCTGTCTCTGTAGCCCCCTCCATCCCCTAGAACACTCCTTCTCTCTGTAACCCCCTCCGGCCCCAACACCCCACCCTGTCTCTGTAACCCCTCCAACATCTACACCCCTCCCTGTCTCTGTAACCCCCTCCGGCCCCCTACACCCCTCCCTGTCTCTGTAACCCCCTCCGTCCCCTGCACCCCTGCCCGTCTCTGTAAACCCCTCCATCCCCTTCACCCCTCCCTGTCTCTATAGCCACCTCCATCCCCCTAAACCTCTCCCTGTCTCTGTAACCCACTCCGACCCCTACAACCCTCCCTGTTTCTCTAAACCCCTCCATCCTCTACACCCCTCCCTATCTCTGTAACCCCTCCGGCCCCTACACTCTCCCTGTCTCTGTAACCTCCTCTCTCCCCTACACCCCCCTCTGTCTCTGTAACCCCCTACACCCCTCCCTGTCTCTGTAACCCCCTCTCTCCCCTACACCCCTCTCTGTTTCTGTAACCCCCTCCGGTCCCTACACCCCTCCCTGTCTCTGTAACCCCCTCTCTCCCCTACACACCTCTCTGTTTCTGTAACCCCCTCTGGTCCCTACACCCCTCCCTGTCTCTGTAACACCCTCTGTCCCTGCACCCCTCCCTGTCTCTGTAGCCCCCTCCAGCCTCTACACCCCTCCCTGTCTCTGTAACCCCCCTTCATCCCCTAGAACCCTCCTTGTCTCTGTAATCACGTCCGGCCCCTACACCCCTCCCTGTCTCTGTAACCCCTTCCAGCCCCTACTGCCCTCCCTGTCTCTGTAACCGCCCCCAGCACCTACACCCCTCCCTGTCTCTGTAACCCCCTCCATCCTCTACACCCCTCCATGTCTCTGTAACCTCCTCCAGCCCCGACATCCCTCCCTGTCTCGGTAAACCGCTCCGGCACCTACACCCCTCCCTCTCTCTGTAACACCCTCCAGCCCCTACACCCCTCCCTGTCTCTGTAGCCCCCTCCATCCCCTACACCCCTCCTTGTTTCTGTAACCCCCTCCGGTCCCTACACTCTTCCCTGTCTCTGTAACACCCTCCGGCCCCTACACCCCTCGCTGTCTCTGTAAACCCCTCCATCCCTTTCACCCCTCCCTGTCTCTATAACCCCCTCCATCCCCTACACACCTCCCTGTCTCTATAACCCCCTCCATCCCCTACACACCTCCCTGTCTCTGTAACCACTAATGGCCACTACACCTCTCCCTGTCTCTGTAACCCACTCTGGCCCCTACGCCCCTCCCTATCTCTGTCACCCCTCCGGCCCCTACACCCTCCCTGTCTCTGTAACCCCTTCCGGCCCCTACACCCCTCCCTGTCTCTGTAACCCCCTCCAGCACCTACACCCCTCCCTGTCTCTGTAACCTCCTCCAGCCCCGACATCCCTCCCTGTCTCGGTAAACCGCTCCGGCACCTACACCCCTCCCTCTCTCTGTAACACCCTCCAGCCCCTACACCCCTCCCTCTCTCTGTAACACCCTCCAGCCCCTACACCCCTCCCTGTCTCTGTAACCCTCTCCAGCCCCGACATCCCTCCCTGTCTCTGTAACCCCTCCAGCCCCGACACCCCTCCCTGTCTCGGTAACCCCCTCCAGCCCCTACACCCCTCCCTGTCTCTGTAACCCCCTCCAGCCCCGACACCCCTCCCTGTCTCTGTAACCACTAATGGCCACTACACCTCTCCCTGTCTCTGTAACCCACTCTGGCCCCTACGCCCCTCCCTATCTCTGTCACCCCTCCGGCCCCTACACCCTCCCTGTCTCTGTAACCCCTTCCGGCCCCTACACCCCTCCCTGTCTCTGTAACCCCCTCCAGCACCTACACCCCTCCCTGTCTCTGTAACCCCTTCCGGCCCCTACACCCCTCCCTGTCTCTGTAACCCCCTCCAGCACCTACACCCCTCCCTGTCTCTGTAACCTCCTCCAGCCCCGACATCCCTCCCTGTCTCGGTAAACCGCTCCGGCACATACACCCCTCCCTCTCTCTGTAACACCCTCCAGCCCCTACACCCCTCCCTGTCTCTGTAACCCCCTCCAGCCCCGACACCCCTCCCTGTCTCTGTAACCCCCTCCAGCCCCTACACCCCTCCCTGTCTCTGTAACCCCTCCAGCCCCGACACCCCTCCCTGTCTCGGTAACCCCCTCCAGCCCCTACACCCCTCCCTGTCTCTGTAACCCCTCCAGCCCCGACACCCCTCCCTGTCTCGGTAACCCCCTCCAGCCCCTACACCCCTCCCTGTCTCTGTAACCCCCTCCAGCCCCGACACCCCTCCCTGTCTCGGTAACCCCCTCCAGCCCCTACACCCCTCCCTGTCTCTGCAGCCCCCTCCATCCCCTAGAACCCTCCTTGTCTCTGTAACCCCCTCCGGCTCCAACATCCCACATTGTCTCTGTAAACCCCTCTGACCCCTACACCCCTCCCTGTCTCTGTAACCCCCTCCGTCCACTGCACCCCTGCCGGTCTCTGTAAACCCCTCCATCCCGTTCACCCCCTCCCTGTCTCTATAGCTCCTTCCATCCCCTACACCTCTCCCTGTCTCTGTAACCCACTCCGACCCCTACACCCCTCCCTGTTTCTCTAAACCCCTCCATCCTCTACACCCCTCCCTGTCTCTGTAACCCCCTCCATCCCCTAAATCCCTCCATGTCTCTGTGACCCCCTCCGGCCCCTACACCCCTCCCTGTCTCTGTAACCCCCTCCATCCTCTACACCCCTCCCTGTCTCAGTGACCCCCTCCGGCCCCTACACCCTCCTTGTCTCTGTAACCCCCTACTGCCCCTAAACCCCTCCCTGTCTCTGTAACCCCCTACTGCCCCTAAACGCCTCCCTGTCTCTTTAACCCCCTCCGTCCCCTGCACCCCTCGCTTTGTCTGTAACCCCCTCCGGCCCCTACACCCCTCCCTGGCTCTGTAACCCCCTCCGGCCCCTACACCCCTCCCTGTCTCTGTAACCCCTCCGGCCCCTACACCTCTCCCTGTCTCTGTAACGCCCTCCGTCCCCTGCACCCCTGCCCGTCTCTGTAAACCGCTCCATCCCTTTCACCCTTCCCTGTCTCTATAACCCCCTCCATCCCCTACACACCTCTCTGTCTCTGTAACCACTAATGGCCACTACACCTCTCCCTGTCTCTGTAACCCACTCCGGCCCCTACGCCCCTCCCTATCTCTGGAACCCCTCCTGCCCCTACACCCTCCCTGTCTCTGTAACCCCTCCACGCCCCTACACCCCTCCCTGTCTCTGTAACCCCCTCCATCCCCTACACCCCCCTCTGTCTCTGTAACCCCCTCTGTCCCCTACAACCCTCCTTGTCTCTGTAATCCCGTCCAGCCCCTACAGCCCTCCCTGTCTCTGTAACCCCCTCCAGCCCCTACACCCCTCCCTGTCTCTGTAACCCCCTCCAGCGCCTACACCCCTCCCTGTCTCTGTAACCCCTCTGGCCCCTACACCCTCCCTGTCTCTGTAACCCCCTGTCTCCCCTACACCCCTCTCTGTTTCTGTAACCCCCTCCGGTCTCTACACCCCTCCCTGTCTCTGTAACCCCCTCCGGCCCCTGCACCTCTCCCTGTCTCTCTAACCCCTCCAACCCCTACACCCCTCCCCGTCTCTGTAACCCCCTCCGTCTCCGACACCCTTCCCTGTCTCTGTAACCCCTTCCAGCCTCTACACCCATCCCTGTCTCTGTAACCCCTTCCATGCCCGACACCCCTCTCCATCTCTGTAAACCCTCCAACATTTACACCCCTCCGTGTCGCTGTAACCCCCTCCATCCCCTACACCCCTCCCTGTCTCTGTAACCCCTTCCATCCCCTACACCCCTCCTTGTCTCTGTAACCACCTCCGGCCCCAACACCCCACCTTGTCTCTGTAAACCCCTCTGACCCCTACGCCCCTCCCTGTCTTGGTAACCCCTCCAACATCTACACCCCTCCCTGTCGCTGTAACCCCCTCCATGCCCTACACCTGTCCCTGTCTCTGTAACCCACTCTGGCCCCTACACCCCTCCCTGTCTCTGTAACCCTGTCCGGACTCTACACCCTTCCCTGTCTCTGTAACCCCCTCCGGCCCCCTACATCCCTCCCTATCTCTCTAACCCCCTCTCTCCCCTACACCCCTCCCTGCTTCTGTAACCCCCTCCGGTCCCTACACCCCTCCCTGTCTCTGTAACCCCCGTCAGCCCCTACAAACCTCCCTGTCTCTGTATCCCCCTCTGGCCCCTACACCCCTCCCTGTCTCTGTAACCCCCTACTGCCCCTACACCCCTCCCTGTCTCTTTAACCCCCTCCGTCACCTACACCCCTCGCTTTGTCTGTAACCCCCTCTGTCCCCTACACCCCTCCCTGTCTCTGTAACCCCCTCAGCCCCTACACCCTTCCCTGTCTCTGTAACCTCCTCCGTCCCCGACACCCTTCTTTGTCTCTGTAACCTCCTCCATCCCCTACACCCCTCCCTGTCTCTGTAACCCCTTCCATCCCTTACACACCTCCCCGTCTCTATAACCCCCTCTGGCTCCTACACCCCTCCCTGTCTCTGTAACACCCTCCGTCCCCTACACCCCTCCCTGTCTCTGTAACCCCCTCCATCCTCTAAACCCCTCCATGTCTCTGTGACCCCCTCCGGCCCCTACACCCCTCCCTGTCTCTGTAACCCCCTCCATCCTCTACACCCCTCCCTGTCTCAGTGACCCCCTCCGGCCCCTACACCCTCCTTGTCTCTGTAACCCCCTACTGCCCCTAAACCCCTCCCTGTCTCTGTAACCCCCTACTGCCCCTAAACGCCTCCCTGTCTCTTTAACCCCCTCCGTCCCCTGCACCCCTCGCTTTGTCTGTAACCCCCTCCGGCCCCTACACCCCTCCCTGGCTCTGTAACCCCCTCCGGCCCCTACACCCCTCCCTGTCTCTGTAACCCCTCCGGCCCCTACACCTCTCCCTGTCTCTGTAACCCCCTCCGTCCCCTGCACCCCTGCCCGTCTCTGTAAACCGCTCCATCCCTTTCACCCTTCCCTGTCTCTATAACCCCCTCCATCCCCTACACACCTCTCTGTCTCTGTAACCACTAATGGCCACTACACCTCTCCCTGTCTCTGTAACCCACTCCGGCCCCTACGCCCCTCCCTATCTCTGGAACCCCTCCTGCCCCTACACCCTCCCTGTCTCTGTAACCCCTCCACGCCCCTACACCCCTCCCTGTCTCTGTAACCCCCTCCATCCCCTACACCCCCCTCTGTCTCTGTAACCCCCTCTGTCCCCTACAACCCTCCTTGTCTCTGTAATCCCGTCCAGCCCCTACAGCCCTCCCTGTCTCTGTAACCCCCTCCAGCCCCTACACCCCTCCCTGTCTCTGTAACCCCCTCCAGCGCCTACACCCCTCCCTGTCTCTGTAACCCCTCTGGCCCCTACACCCTCCCTGTCTCTGTAACCCCCTCTGGCCCCTACACCCCTCCCTGACTCTGTAACCCCCTCCATCCCCTACACCCCCTTTTGTCTCTGTAACACTCTCCATACCCTACAATCCTCCCTGTCTCTGTAACCCCCTGTCTCCCCTACACCCCTCTCTGTTTCTGTAACCCCCTCCGGTCTCTACACCCCTCCCCGTCTCTGTAACACCCTCCATCAACTACACCCCTCCCCGCCTCTGTAACCCCCTCCGTCTCCGACACCCTTCCCTGTCTCTATAACCCCTTCCAGCCTCTACACCCATCCCTGTCTCTGTAACCCCTTCCATGCCCGACACCCCTCTCCATCTCTGTAAACCCTCCAACATTTACACCCCTCCGTGTCGCTGTAACCCCCTCCATCCCCTACACCCCTCCCTGTCTCTGTAACCCCCTCCATCCCCTAAACCCCTCCATGTCTCTGTGACCCCCTCCGGCCCCTACACCCCTCCCTGTCTCTGTAACCCCCTCCATCCCCTACACCTCTCCCTGTCTCTGTGACCTCCTCCGGCCCCTACACGCTCCCGTCTCTGTAACCCCTCTGGCCCCTACACCCCTCCCTGTCTCTCTAACCCCCTCTCTCTCCTACACTCCTCCCTGTTTCTGTAACCCCCTCCAGTCCCTACACCATTCCCTGTCTCTGTAACCCCGCCGGCCCCTACACCCCTCCCTGTCTCTGTAACCCCCGTCGGCCCCTACAACCCTCCCTGTCTCTGTGACCCCCTTTGGCCCCTACACCCCTCCCTGTCTTGTGACCCCCTCCAGCCCCTACACCCCTCCCCATCTCTGTAACCCCTCCAACATCACCACTCACCGTCTCTGTAACCCCCTCCGGCCCCTACACCCCTCCCTGTCTCTGTAACCCCCTCCAGACCCTACACCCCTCCCTGTCTCTCTAACCTCCTCTGGCCCCTACACGCCTCCCTGTCTCTGTAACCACTCCATCCCCTACACCCCTCCCTGTCTCTGTAACCCCCTCTGGCCCCTACACCCCTCCCTGTCTCTGTAACACCCTCCATCCCCTACACCCCTCCCTGTCTCTGTAACCCCCTCTGGCCACTATACCCCTCCCTGTCTCTGTAACCCCCTCCGGCCCCTACACCCCTCCCTGTCTCTGTAACCCCTCCGGCCCATACACCCCTCCCCGTCTCTGTAAAAGCCTCCATCCCCTTCACCCCTCCCTGTCTCTGTAACCCCCTCCGGCCCCTACAACCCTCCCTGTCTCTGTAAACCCCTCCATCCCCTTCACCTCTCCCTGTCTCTATAACCCCCTCCATCTCCTACACCCCTCCCTGTCTCTGTAACACCCTCTGTCCCCTACACCCCTCCCTGTGTCTGTAAACCCCTCCATCCTTTACACCCCTCCCTGTCTCTGTAACCTCCTCTGTCCCCTACACCCCGCCCTGTCTCTGTAAACCCCTCCATCCCGTACACCCCTCCCTGTCTCCATAACCCCCTCCATCTCCTACACCCCTCCCTGTCTCTGTGTACCCCTCCGGCCCCTACACCCTCCCCGTCGCTGTAACCCCCTCTGGCCCTTACACCCCTCCCTGTCTCTGTAACCCCTCCGGCCCCTACACCCTCCCTGTCTCTGTAACCCACTCTGGCCCCTACACCCCTTCCTGACTCTGTAACCCTCTCGATCCCCAACACCCTCCTCTGTCTCTGTAACCCCCTCCGTCCCCTACACCCCTCCCTGTGTCTGTGACCCCCTCCGGCCCCTACACCCTCCCTGTCTCTGTAACCCCCTCTGGCCCTTACACCCCTCCCTGTCTCTGTAACCCCTCCAACATCTACACCCCTCCCTGTCGCTGTAACCCCCTCCATGCCCTGCACCTGTCCCTGTCTCTGTGACCTCCTCCGGCCCCTACACCCCTCCCTGTCTTTGTAACCCCGTACTGCCCCTAAACCCCTCCCTGTCTCTGTAACCCCCTACTGCACCTAAACCCCTCCCTGTCTCTTTAACCCCCTCCGTCCCCTACAACCTTTGCTTTGTCTGTAACCCCCTCCGGCCCCTACACCCCTCCCTGGCTCTGTAACCCCCTCCGGCCCCTACACCCCTCCCTGTCTCTGTAACCCCCTCCGTCCCCTGCACCCCTGCCCGTCTCTGTAAACCGTTCCATCCCTTTGACCCCTCCCTGTCTCTATAACCCCCTCCATCCCCTACACACTTCTCTGTCTCTGTAACCACTAATGTCCACTACACCTCTCGCTGTCTCTGTAACCCACTCCGGCCCCTACGCCCCTCCCTATCTCTGGAACCCCTCCTGCCCCTACACCCTCCCTGTCTCTGTAACCCCTCCACGCCCCTACACCCCTCCCTGTCTCTGTAACCCCCTCCATCCCCTACACCACCCTCTGTCTCTGTAACCCCCTCCAGCCCCTACACCCCTCCCTGTCTCTGTAACCCCCTCCGTCCCCTGCACCCCTGCCCGTCTCTGTAAACCGTTCCATCCCTTTGACCCCTCCCTGTCTCTATAACCCCCTCCATCCCCTACACACTTCTCTGTCTCTGTAACCACTAATGGCCACTACACCTCTCGCTGTCTCTGTAACCCACTCCGGCCCCTACGCCCCTCCCTATCTCTGGAACCCCTCCTGCCCCTACACCCTCCCTGTCTCTGTAACCCCTCCACGCCCCTACACCCCTCCCTGTCTCTGTAACCCCCTCCATCCCCTACACCCCCCTCTGTCTCTGTAACCCCCTCCAGCCCCTACACCCCTCCCTGTCTCTGTAACCCCCTCCAGCGCCTACACCCCTCCCTGTCTCTGTAACCCCTCCGGCCCCTACACCCTCCCTGTCTCTGTAACCCCCTCTGGCCCCTACACCCCTCCCTGACTCTGTAACCCCCTCCATCCCCTACACCCCCCTCTGTCTCTGTAACACTCTCCATCCCCTACAACCCTCCCTGTCTCTGTAACCCCCTGTCTCCCCTACACCCCTCTCTGTTTCTGTAACCCCCTCCGGCCCCTGCACCTCTCCCTGTCTCTGTAACCCCCTCCGTCCCCTACAACCCTCCCTGTCTCTGTAACCCCTCCAACATCTACAGCCCTCCCTGTTGCTGTAACCCCCTCCATCCCTACACCTGTCCCTGTCTCTGTAACCGACTCCGGCCCCTACACCCCTCCCTGTCTCTGTAACCCTGTCCGGACTCTACACCCCTCCCAGTCTCTGTAACCCCCTCCGGCCCCCTACATCCCTCCCTGTCTCTCTAACCCCCTCTCTCCCCTACACCCCTCCCTGTTTCTGTAACCCCCTCCAGTCCCTACACCCCTCCCTGTCTCTGTGACCCCCTCCGGCCCCTACATCCCTCCCTGTCTCTCTAACCCCCTCTCTCCCCTACACCCCTCCCTGTTTCTGTAACCCCCTCCGGTCCCTACACCACTCCCTCTCTCTGTAACCCCTCCGGCCCCTACACCACTCCCTGTCTCTGTAACCCCCTCCGGCCCCTACACCCCTCCCTGTCTCTGTAACCCCCTCCAGACCCTACACCCCTCCCTGTCTCTGTAACCCCCTCCTGTCCCTACACTCCTCCCTGTCTCAGTAACCACTCCATCCCCTACACCCGTCGCTGTCTCTGTAACCTCCTCCGGCCCCTACACCCCTCCCTGTCTCTGTAACCCTCTCCAGCCCCTACACCCCTCCCTGTCTCTGTAACCCCCTCCATCCCCTACACCCCTCCCTGTCTCTGTAACCCCTCCATCCTCTACACCCCTCCCTGTCACTGTAACCCCTCCATCCTCTACACCCCTCCCTGTCTCTGTAACCCCCTCCAGACCCTACACCCCTCCTTGTCTCTGTATCCGCTCCATCCCCTACACCCCTCCCTGTCTCTGTAACCCCCTCCAGCCTCTACACCCCTCCCTGTTTCTGTAACCCCTCCGGCCCCTACAACCCTCCCTGTCTCTGTAACACCCTCCAGCCTCTACACCCCTCCCTGGCTCTGTGACCCCCTCCGGCCCCTACACCCGTCCCTGTCTCTGTAACCCATCCATCCCCTACACCCCTCCGTGTCTCTGTAACCCCCTCCGGCCCCTACACCCCTCCCTGTCTCTGTAACCGCTCCGGCCCCTACACCTCTCCCTGGCTCTGTGACCCCCTCCGGCCCCTACACCCGTCCCTGTCTCTGTAACCCTTCCATCCCCTACACCCCTCCGTGTCTCTGTAACCCCCTCCGGCCCCTACACCCCTCCCTGTCTCTGTAACACCCTCCGGCCCCTGCACCCCTGCCCGTCTCTGTAAACCCCTCCATCCCTTTGACCCCTCCCTGTCTCTATAACCCACTCCATCCCCTACACACCTCCCTGTCTCTGTAACCACTAATGGCCACTACACCTCTCCCTGTCTCTGTAAACCACTCCGGCCCCTACACCCCTCCCTGTCTCTGTAACCCCTCCGGCCCCTACCCCCTCCCTTTCTCTGTAACCCCTTCTGGCCCCTACACCCCTCCCTGTCTCGGTAAACCGCTCCGGCACCTACACCCCTCCCTGTCTCTGTAACCCCCTCCATCCCCTACACCCCCCTCTGTCTCTGTAACACTCTCCATCCCCTACAACCCTCCCTGTCTCTGTAATCCCCTGTCTCCCCTACACCCCTCTCTGTTTCTGTAACCCCCTCCGGTCTCTACACCCCTCCCTGTCTCTGTAACCCCCTCCGGCCCCTGCACCTCTCCCTGTCTCTGTAACCCCCTCCGTCCCCTACAACCCTCCCTGTCTCTGTAACCCCTCCAACATCTACAGCCCTCCCTGTTGCTGTAACCCCCTCCATCCCTACACCTGTCCCTGTCTCTGTAACCGACTCCGGCCCCTACACCCCTCCCTGTCTCTGTAACCCTGTCCGGACTCTACACCCCTCCCAGTCTCTGTAACCCCTTCCGGCCCCCTACACCACTCCCTGTCTCTGTAACCCCCTCCGGCCCCTACACCCCTCCCTGTCACTGTAACCCCTCCATCCTCTACACCCCTCCCTGTCTCTGTAACCCCCTCCAGACCCTACACCCCTCCCTGTCTCTGTATCCGCTCCATCCCCTACACCCTTCCCTGTCTCTGTAACCCCCTCCAGCCTCTACACCTCTCCCTGTTTCTGTAACCCCTCCGGCCCCTACACCCCTCCCTGTCTCTGTAACACCCTCCAGCCTCTACACCCCTCCCTGGCTCTGTGACCCCCTCCGGCCCCTACACCCGTCCCTGTCTCTGTAACCCATCCATCCCCTACACCCCTCCGTGTCTCTGTAACCCCCTCCGGCCCCTACACCCTTCCCTGTCTCTGTAACCCCCTCCGTCCCCTGCACCCCTGCCCGTATCTGTAAACCCCTCCATCCCTTTGACCCCTCCATCCCCTACACACCTCCCTGTCTCCGTAACCACTAATGGCCACTACACCTCTCCCTGTCTCTGTAACCCCCTCCGGCCCCTACACCCCTCCCTGTCTCTGTAACCCCCTCCGGCCCCTACACCCCTCCCTGTCTCTGTAACCCCCTCCTGTCCCTACACTCCTCCCTGTCTCTGTAACCACGCCATCCCCTACACCCCTCCCTGTCTCTGTAACCTCCTCCGTCCCCTACACCCCTCCCTGTCTCTGTAACCCTTCCATCCCCTACACCCCTCCCTGTCTCTGTAACACCCTCTGGCCCCTACACTCCTCCCTGTCTCTGTAACCCCCTCCGGCCCCTACACCCTCCCCGTCGCTGTAACCCCCTCTGGCCCTTACACCCCTCCCTGTCTCTGTAACCCCCTCCGGCCCCTACACCCCTCCCTCTCTCTGTAACCCCTCCGGCCCCTACACCCTCCCTGTCTCTGTAACCCACTCTGGCCCCTACACCCCTTCCTGACTCTGTAACCCTCTCGATCCCCTACACCCCCCTCTGTCTCTGTAACCCCCTCCGTCCCCTACACCCTCCCTGTCTCTGTAACCCCCTCTGGCCCTTACACCCCTCCCTGTCTCTGTAACCCCTCCCTGTCTCTGTAACCCCTCCAACATCTACACCCCTCCCTGTCGCTGTAACCCCCTCCATGCCCTGCACCTGTCCCTGTCTCTGTAACCCCTCCGACCTCTACACCCCTCCCTGTCTCTGTAACTCCCTCAGCCCCTACACTCCTCCCTGTCTCTGTAACCCCCTCCGTCCCCCTACATCCCTCCTGTCTCTCTAACCCGCTCTCTCCCCTACACCCCTCCCTGTTTCTGTAACCCCCTCCGGTCCCTACACCCTTCCCCATCTCTGCCATAATTTTCCCATGGGGGGGGTTCAGTGAATTACAGAGCGAGGTGGAGCACAAAGCAGGCCACTCGACCCATCAAGTCTCTGCTGGCTGTTTACACAGATCCCATTTAATTCTTCCCATGTTCCCATCAATTTCCTGCCAATTCTGGATTACCCTGAGGGGTGGGGGGAGCCCACACAGTAATAAAGCACCAGAGTTTGGAATCAAACACGGGTCAGGCAGTGTCTCTCCCCCGCTGCGCGCTGCCTGGAGTTGAATCGCGTCGGAGGACCTTGTGAGTTTTTTTATAAGTCACTTTTAGGGCATGGTGTGGCTAAAGGGAAGACGGGAATATCCTGGAGACTGTAGTGAATCCCGCTGAGTCTCACGTCAGTTGTGGGGAAATCGCAGGAGAAAGTCCTTAGGGATAGGGTATATGAGCGTTTGGAAACTCGTGGCCCAACATAGGGAGAGCCAACACAGCTGTGGGCAGAGAAATGGCAGATGCAGTTTAACCCAAATAAATGTGGGAAGTTGCAAGGATCTGGGGCAAAACCCTTAACAGTGTTGCTGGGCAGGGAGAGATCTCGGGGTCCAAGTTCATAGCTCCTTAGAAGTGGCTGCGCCGGTCGGTGGAGATGATCGAGGAGGCTTGAGGGACGCTTGCTTTTATTGGTTGAGGCATTGAGCTCAAAAGTGAGGAGGCTCTGTCGCAACTTTATGAAACTCTGGTCAGGCCACACCTGGAGTACTGTGAGTATTTCTGGTCTCCCCCACTGTAGGGAGGGACGCTGAGGCTTTGGAGAGGGCGTGGAGGAGATTCACCAGGATGCTATCTGGTTCAGAGGGTGTGTGTGCTATCAGGAGAGGCCGGAGGCTGAGGGGAGATCTGATGGAGGTTTATACCTTTATGGGAGGTATTAATAGAGTGGACAGGGAGTATCTGTTGAAATGAGGGCATGCATTGAAGGTGGGAGGGGTAAGTTTTTTACTCAGAGAGTGGTGGGTGCCTGGAATGGGATGCCTGGTGTGGTGGGAGAGACATTTGGATGGGCAAATGGATGTGAGGAGGATGGAGGGATATGGACATGGTGTAGGTAGGAGGGATTAGTGTTGGCGTGTTTTTGATTTGCTTTTTAGCCAGTTCAGCATGGAGACTGTGGGCCGAATGGCCTGTCCCTGATTGGAGGGGGTGGGGGCGAAGGGAGATCGGCCTGGGCGGACGGGGTCTTCTGTTACCTTGGCTGCTTTGCTGAGAGATCCCCGGAGGGGAGGCTGGCCCCCTTGCGAGCTGCAGGCCGACTCTCGTGCGCCTGCGTTGAGCGTGCACGATTTCCCTGTGACCATAGAGCCCGCCTCCCCCAGCACCTCTGGGTTCTTCCTCACGACCCAACAATGTGCTGGTTAGTCACTGTAAACCCTTGACCCCCTGTGACTGTGATTCCCTGCTTCCTCAGGATGGGACAGGACGGGGAACGCTGTCAGGCGCAGCTATAAAAATCGGTCAGCATCCCGACGAGAGGATCTCGGCCCCGAAATGTCGGCTGTTCGTCCTCTGCCCGCGAGGCCGCCCGGCCTGCGGACTTCCTCCAGCGTTTTCTGTGAGCGCGTCGCGATGCGTCGAGGCGGTGCAAAGTTTAAAAAGAAGTGTGCGCCCGCGCGCGTCGCTCTGCAGGGTCCCTTGTGGTTTGACCTGTGTGAACGGTTCGCGGGGGCCAGCTGTCCGCTCTGCGACGGCGCCAGCCCTGTTTTCCCGGTCAGTGCGGGAGGGAGGCCGAGCAAGGGGGCGGTGGGGGAGCTCGTCCGTGGCTTCTGTGACCCTGTCTCTCTGGTTCCCGTCCAGGGGTGCGCGCTGGTTGACGGCTTGCCTGGTGGTCTCCGTCGTCTTCCTCTTCCTTCTGCTGGTGTGCGGCTGCCTGATCAGAGTTGGCTTCAGCACCTTCTGCCAGTCTGTGGTCAAGGCAGCTGGAATCAAAAGGTAAGACCGTCGAGTCCAAACTGTGCCACGTTGCGCTGGGGGGGGGGGGGGGGAGGAATTGATGGGGCTGCGAAGTGTTGTCCGTGCCCACCAGGGAACTGAGGTCTGCCCGGACAAACGCCTCCCCCGGTCAAGAGAGAGAGAAGCGCTGCCGGGGACCCTGTCCCCTGGAGTAGGTGGTTCAGGTCCCGTATTGAATGGAGCGGCCCGGGACTGTGTAAGTTCGGCCACAGTGGATCACCTCTCAATACCGGGCCGAGACGGTTAGCTGTCGCCCCGGGCAAAGATCTTGTAGCCTGCGCACAAGAGGGAGACTGGGCGCCAGTTCTTTGGCAGGCGGAGGTCTCCCTTCTTGGGCGATAGGACTATGACAGGACTATGTTCTTTTGGTTTTCCCAGACGATACTATGTTTAAATTTGGAGAAAATTAGAAGTAATCTTTATGATTCTTCAGCTAAATTTGAACAGACCTGGAGATCTTTTATTCAATATTTTCATTGAATGTAATTTTTTTTTCTCTCTCGGTCCATATTTACATTCCCTTCTTGCTTTTTAACTGTTTTTAATGGAGGTCGGGTTTGAGGACGTGATTGTTTTAAGTTGTTTAACTCTACTTGATACCTAGTCAGCCCATTGCTTTGCTTTGCTTTTTATGTTAGTTGCACAGTGGGGTTTTCTGGGGGAGTTTATTTGGGTTGTTTTTTCCTTTCCTTATTGATATGTATGAAAATTAGTATGCTATTACCTTGTTATTTTATATCTAAACTGCACTGTACTAATTTTTTTGTGTATTAATATTTCTTGTAAAGTTATATCGCAACGGTGTATTAGTGCCTATATGGTTTACCTTTTGTGTACTAATTCAATAAAAAGATTTAAAAAAAAAGAAAGCATCACGACAGTTCCCCGCCACGAGGGCAGAGTCCTGGCCGACCCCTGCCCCCACCTCAACGGATGTCGGCAATAGAGTAGCTGCATTTGTCTCTGTCGTTTAACTACCTACACGTGTGCCGTCAAACGAGACGCCGTTTCTCTGGGCGCAGTACACAGAACGCAGGACAATGAAAGGAAGGGGGAAGTCTACGGGTAGATGACAAACTGGTGTTCAACTTATTGTGAGGTGCAGAGCAGCGACACTTTGAGTGCGACGCGGCAGGGGGTTCAGAGGCCTCGTGGCCTGAGGGAAGGAACTGTTTCCCATTGTGTCTCCTGCCCGACTGTAGACAGCCAAAGAGGGTGCCGGAGGGACGGGTGGGATCCCAGACGTAGATCCTTAATGCATGACGTGCTGGTGCTGCCACGCGTACACTCCAACCCAGTGATCCTAACCCGCACAGCTCGACTTTGGACGTGGGAGGGAACCCGCGCTGTCACGGGGGAGAATTAGAAGAACCGGGGGTGGGGAGGGGTCTCATTGAAACCTATGGGATATTGAAAGGTCTACATAGAGTGGACATGGAGAAGATGTTTCCAGTAGCGGGGGAGTCTAGGACCAGAGGGCACATCCTCAGAATAGATGGATGTTTCTTCAGAACAGAGATGAGGAGGAATTTCTTTAGCCAAAGGGTGTGGAGTCCGTAGAATTCATGGCCACAGGCGGCCGTGGAGACCGAGTCACGGTGTATTGAAAGCGGAGGTTGATAGGTTCTTGTGTGGCGTGGGGCCAGGTGGTTAGGGTGTTGGGCTAGCGATCTGAAGGCCGTGGGTTCGAGCCTCGGCCGGGGCAGCGTGTTGTGTCTTTGAGCAAGGCACCTAACCACACAATGCTCCAGTCCACCCAGCTGAGAATGGGTACCGGCAAAAATGCTGGGGGTTAACCTCGCGATAGACTGGTGTCCTATCCGGGGAGGAGTCTCGTACTCTCAGTCGCTTCACGCCATGGAAACCAGCATAAGCACTGGCCTGTTGGGCCACAAGGCTCCTGACAGACTTTAATCTTTAATCTTGATAGGTTATTGATTAGTCAGGGCATCAAAGGTTATGGGGAAAAGGCAGGAGAATGGGGTTGAGAGAGATAATAAATCAGCCACGATGCAGCAGACTCGAGCTGATGGGCCGAATGGCTTAAATCTGCTCCCGTGTCTTAGGGTCTTGTGGATTCCTGGAGCATTTGGCCTGGGGTGCGGGGCACCCATGTGCAAGTGGGCATGTGGCTTGTGGTGGCGGGGGTCACCCTAACCGCAGGCGGGAACCTTTCACCAGGGCTACATTGACCGGTCTCCAGCGCGGCCTGACTCTACGGAAACTTTATGGGGTGTCCTAAGCCCGCCAGGGAGACCAGTAACCACTGCACTGTGGGAAGTGTGGTCGCCAGTTGGCAGGATGTGGCCGGGTCTGGAAGGGAAAGATGGAACAGGTTAGGACTTTATTCCTTGTAGAAGATTGAGGGGACATTTGATAGGGGTGTACAAAATTATGAGGGGTATAGATAGGGTAAATGCAAGCAGGCTTTTTCCACTGAGGTTGGGTGGGACTATGACCTGAGGTCAGGGGTTAAGGGTGAAAGGGGAGAAGTTTAAGGGGAACACGAGGGGGAACGTCTTCACTCAGAGAGTGTGGGAGCGAGCTGCCAGTGGAGCAAGCAAGCTCGATTTCAACGTCTAAGAGGAGGTCGGGCCAGTACGTGGGTGGGAGGTTCCCGGTCTGGGCGTACGTCAGCAGGATTAGGCAGGATAATGTTTTCAGCACGGACTAGGTGGGCCTGTTTCTGGGCCATCGGAGAGGGTCACTGTCGAAACGCTGGCACCTCGGAGAGTTGGGGTGGGGTGGTTGTTTACATCGCCGGGCACCTCGGACAGTCGGCACTGTCAGAGCGGAAAACGGCCCCAGCAAGACTGAACACAGCCCAAGGACAGGCCCTTTGGGTGTCAAGTTCAACGAAATCTATTCTTCTTGCACGCGATCCATCTCCCTCCTTCCCCTGCAAGCCCACGTCCCTGCCTGACGGCCTCTTAAACGCCACCATTGTATCTTCCCCCCCACCCCAGCGGAACGTTCCACGCACCCACCACTCTGTGTGTGTGTGTGTGTGTGTGTGTGTGTGTGTGTATGTATGTGTGTGTGTGTGTGTGTGTGTGTGTGTGTGTGTATGTATGTGTGTGTGTGTGTGTGTGTGTGTGTGAGGGCGGGTGGGGAGAATATCTTGCCTCACACATCTCCTTTAAATTGCCCCCTACACCACCTCAGATCAAGTATTGGACTTGTCTATCTGAGGAACCAAGCCCCCTGCGGTTTGTTGTGAGCACTGTGCGTGAGAATCTGGAGCCGTGCAGCTTTCCTGGCCCAGTGACGACAACGCGTGTGCTCCGAGTAATCTCCTCACTAAGAACGGTATAAATAAGCCCGTTTCCGGAATCTGCAGAGACGTCAGCGCAGACTCCCGCGTTGCCAGCGCCGCCAGCCTCAGAGGCCAGAAACGGAAATGAGACTGCGTGCGGCCGCGAAACGTGCCGAGTGGGCCGCCGGGGTAGAGGGCGATGACCTTCTCGTGCGCGCGCGATCGGGAGGGAGCGTTGCCTCAGGAAAAGACTCTCGACCATCTCCCCTCTCTGTGGCTCATTGGGGGGGGGGTTTAAAACTTCTTTTGGGTCGCCCCCACAGCCTCGAGTAAACAACAGAAGTCAGCCCAACCTCAGACCCTCCCTCATCCAGGCAGCAGCCTGAGGGACCTCTTCTGCACCCTCTGTAAAGCCGCCACACCCTTCCTGCAGTGGGGCAGCCAGAACTTGACGCGGTGCTCTAAGCTCGGCCGAACCAGAGTGTTATATAACCATAACCTGACTTCCTGACCCTTGAACCCAAAGCCCTGCCCACTGCCGTATGCCTTCCCTACCACCATGTCGAGTTATGTCGTTTCTTTCATAGAGATGTGGACTTACACCTATTTATTAATGATGTTAACTCTCCTGCCATAAGGTATAGGGGCAGAATTAGGCCATTCGGCCCATTGAGTCTGCTCCGCCATTATGGCTGGTCCTGGATCCCACTCAGCCCCATACGCCTGCCCTCTCGCCATATCCTGGGACCGATCAGGGAACGATAGGGAGGGCGGGAGGAGGGGGGGGGTTGGCAGACAGCGAGGTGAACTGGCTGATTGCCGGGAGGTGGGACCCTGAGGCTACGCTGCCGACCCCCCAGCCCAGGATGGAGAGGGCTGCTGGCATTCTCTTACTGACCAGGCCATCTCTGTTTCGCAGCTGCTCAGAGGCCGAGGCGCGGAAGTGGACTCCCCCGTTCCATGGCACCAACTTCAACCAGAACTTCAATAGCGCTGAGGTGAGGCTCCGTCCCCGCACGCCCCAACGCAGCCCGTCACTTTCGGTAATGTCGTGGGGTAGTCTCGCCGCAGGAGCGAGCAAAATTGGGTCTGTTCTGCCATTCGAACAAAAAGTTCAAAGTACATTTATTATCAAAGAATGTATACATTATACAACCTCGAGATTTGTCTGCTTATGGGCAGCCGCAAACCGAGAAACACGAAAGAGCCCAATTGCAAAAATAAAGACCAACCCCCCCCCAACAATGCGCAGAGAGAAAAAAAACAAATCATATAAACAGCATAAGCGAGCAATAGCATTCTGAGCCAAATTGAATTCCCAGAGCAGCCCAGGGTAGGCCCAAAGCCTCAGTGTTCAGTTCATCATATTTTGGGGGAGGGCAAATTGCACAAAGCCCTCTCTCCCCCCGCCCCCCAGTCTACCTGGGTCACCGCTTAAATTGTCCAAACAGCGGATCATGCCTCACGCTCGGACCCGGGCTCCACGAATCACTCCGGGCCTGGAACAGGCTGCCGCGATTCTCTTCGGGCCTCGATTTTGGGTGCCGGCGAAGCCGTTCCTGAGCTCTCTGAATCTGCTCGGTACTTAGAGTGATCCACTCCTGCTCCCTTTGTCTCGACCCCCTTCTTCCCGCCACCCTTAACCCCTTTAAGAACCTATCAATTTTTTTTTGCCTTAAATAACATGGCAGCGTGTTCCACAGGTTCATCAGTGAAGATGTTGAGCCTCATCTCAGTCCTAAAGGGATGTTCCTTTCTTCAGGGCCCGTATCGATCTCTCAGATCCAAGTCTCAGGTCTCCCATCCCCACCTTCCTCTCTGTCCCCTGCACGTCCTTTCGTAAGAAACGGGAGCAGGAGTCAGCCATCTGGCCCGTCGAGCCTGCTGCACCATTCAATAAGATCATGGCTGATCTGACCATGGACTCATCTCCACCCACCTGCCTTTTCCCCACAACCCTTAATTCCCCATCTGTGCAAAAATCTATCCAACCTTGTCTTAAATATATTTACTGAGGCAGCCTCCACTGCTTCATTGGGCAGAGAGTTCCACAGATTCACCATTCTCTGGGAAAAGCAGTTCCTCCTCATCTCCATCCTAAATCTACTCCCCCGAATCTTGAGGCTCTGTCCCCTAGTTCTAGTCTCACCTACCAGTCGAAACAACTTTCCTGTCTTTTATTTATCCCTTTTGTAATTTTATATGTTTCCATAAACTTTCCTCTCTTTCTTCTGAATTCCAGCGAGTACAGTCCCAGGCGACTCAATCTCTCCTCATAGTCTAACCCCCTCATCTCTGGAACCAGCCTGGTGAACCTCCTCTGCACCACCTCCAAAGCCTTCCAAAGCTCTGATGGACAGTTTCCTCTCCACCGCGAGCTCTGGACCCCTTGCGGTCCGCTCCCCTCATTCTCCCTCTATCTTGCACCATGTGCCAATGGGAGTAGCTTCCCTCTGTGTGCTCCACCCCCCCCCCGGTCTAAACCAGCCCACTCCGAACAAACCTCTGAGCCCAAAGCAAATGTAGCCTTGATTTAGAGAGTGTGGCCTCTGACAGGGATCCCTAACCTTTTTCGCACCACCAACCGGGGCGGGGGGACGGTGGGGGTGTTCAGGTTCAACAGGGCGTGACAGGGAATGAAGAAAGGTGCAGCCGGCTCGTATGGTTTCCTCCACCGGCCTATGAGAATAGGCTGTGCCAGCGAGGGCTGTTCTGTCTGGAGCGGGGAAGGGTGAGAGGCGTACAAGATGACGAGAGGCGCAGATTAAGAGGAGAGCCAGAGTGGGGCACAGTTTTAAGGTTATTGGAGGACGGTTGTCGTAGCCGGGGGTGGTAGTACGGATAAGCTCCCACTACCTATAAACTGCTCCAAATGGCGTGCGTCTCTAACAGCCTCTGACAACCAAGTCCAACTCTTGTGGCTTAGCTACTAGGCCGGACGGAACTGTTTCTACTGACAGGGGGCGAAGGCGGACCACTGCCACCTCAAACCCCAATGGGGCTCATCAGCCTTGGATGGCAGCCTGCCTAGGAGAAGGAAAACTCTGATTTTAAACCTCCGCTGCCTTTGCGGCCATAACCACCCTTGGGAAAGGCTTCGGGGGTAAACCCCGAGGCAGAAATCCGGAGCCAGGGTCCCTAATGCAGTTTGATGTTGTTTACAACTTCACTCTGCCAACCTCTGCGACGGCACTGGTGCCAAGCTGTGTTGGTGCTTGCCCTTCCCTTGGACTACATCGGTGACGCGGAGAGGGGGAGCTCGCTGTACGGGCAACAGCCTGTTCTTCAAATCTTCCTGCCCACAGTCCTCCAGAGGCGCAAACCCACGGTTCCCTGAGATCGACGGCTGCCCACTGGAGGAAAGTGTGGGGAATGTCAGAGTTAGGGTGGGTTTTTTTTTACACATTTGTTGCCACAGGCCAAGTCACTGGGTGTATGTAAGGCAGAGGTTGGTAGATTGTTGAGTGGTGGGTGCATGGATCACCCTGCCAGGGCTGTTGGTACATAAGGGATATTTATGGGACACCGAAGGCACATGGATGATAGAAAAATGGAGGGCGATGTGGGAGGGAAGGGTGGGATTGATCTTGGAGCAGGTTAAAGGGTCAGCACATCATACTGTGGAAAACTGGAAAATGCCAGACACACTCGTGGAGAAGGAAAGGGAACAAACATGTCAGGTCAAAGAACGGGGAGCAGAGAGCACGGTACAGGCCCTTTGACCCACCATATTGTGCCAACCTTTGATCGGCCATATTGTGCCAACCTTTGACCCGCCATATTGTGCCAACCTTTGACCTGCCATATTGTGCCAACCTTTCGACCCGCCATATTGTGCCAACCCTTCAACCCAGCTTGCTTTTGTTTTGCTGCGGAGTTTAAGTTGAAAGTAAATTTGATTACCTGTGTGCATGTACGTTACCAGATACAACTCTGAGATTCATTTCCCTGCGGGCATACTCAGCAAATCTATAGAATAGTAACTGTAAAGAGGATCAGTGAAAGATCAACCAGAGTGCAGAAGACAACATGAGATAAAGAGTCCTTAAAGTGAGATCATTGGTTGTGGGAACATCTCAGTGGATGGACAAGTGAGTGTAGTTATCCCCTTTTGTTCAGGAGCCTGATGGTTGAGGGGTAGTAACTGTTCCTGAACCTGGTGGTGCGAGTCCTGAGGCTCTTGTACCTTCTACCTGATGGCAGCAGCAAGAAGAGAGCACGGCCTGGGTGGTGAGGGTCCCTGATGATATACACAGTGTTTGATGTCGATGTGCCCAGTGGTTGGGAGGGCTCTGCCTGTGTTGGACTGGGCCAAATGCTCTACCTTTTGTAGGATTTTCTGTTCAAAGGTGTTGGTGTTTCCAAACCAGGCCAGGCTGACCCTCCTGATGAGGACTGCCTCGCGGACCTCTGGTTCCCCTCTCCTGAAATCAGTACTTGGGTCTTGCTGACATCGAGTGAGAGGTGGCAGTCACCGCACCACTCGGCCAAGTTCTCCTGCACGCCGATCTCTCTTCAGTGCGGCCCACGACGCTGGTGCCATCAGCAAGCTTGCGTATGGAGTCGGGGCTGCGGTCAGCCACGTAAGGCGGGTAGAGCACACAGCTCTCTGATGGAGATGTTGTCGGTCTGAACTGACTTGGGCCCTCTCAGCTGAGGACATCCAGGGTCCAGTCACACAAGGGGGCATTGGGGCCCAGGTCTGGGAGCCGAGTGATTAGTTTTGAGGGGATGACGGTATTAAATGCTGGGCTGTAGTTGCCGCAGAGTTGTACTGTTACAACTTCACAAGGTGCTGCGGTTCCGGTCTCTGTAATTTAAGGAGGGATGTGGTTTTAGAGAAGGTGGTACCGAGAACTTCCCAGAATGGAGGCCTCAATTTAAGTTGATTGTAGTTTAGGATTAATGAGAGAAGATAGTATTGGTACGAGATTTTGAGGGCAATTAACAGGGTAGATGTTTTCCCCCGAGTGAGAGGTGTCTAGAACCGGGTGCCAGGGACACAGTTTCAAACTATTGCTATTCACGGTGGGGGAATTTCTTCCTATTGAGTCTTGGCCCGAAACGTGGGCCGCTCGCTCCCCTCCATAGATGCTGCCTGGCCTGCTGCGTTTTGTGTGTGCGTGTCTCTGAGTCACTGGGGCAGGGGTTTGGTCAGCGGGGCAGCCGACGGCAGGGGGTGTGGGGGGGGCGTCAGGAGAGTGAAGCTGAAACCAGCGTCAAGACCTGCTCGAGGTGCGCGAGATGAAAAGAGGCATGGATTGAGTGCACAGCCATCCTCCCCCCCACCCCCACGGCCGAAATGGCTATTGCCTCTCTGAGCCGCGCTGCCCCCAGCAGCCCCAGCGACAAACCCGGTTAACCCTAACCTGACCACAGGATAATTTTTAACGACCATTATCCTACCAATCAGTACGCCGTTGGACCGTGGGAGGGAATCTGAGCACCCGGGGGAAACCACACATTCCCCGGACAGCACGTCCAAAAACTCCTTACAGAAACATAGAAATCTACAGCACATTACAGGCCCTTCGGCCCACAATGTCGTGGCAACCATGTAACCTACTCTAGAAACTGTCTAGAATTTCCCTACTGCATTGTCCTCTATTTTTCTAAGCTCCAGGTACCTATCTAAGAGTCTCTTAAAAGACCCTATTGTATCCGCTTCTACCACCGTCACTGGCCGTGCATTTCACGCACCCACCACTCACTGTATGAAAAACTTACCCTGATGTCTCCTCTGTACCAACTTCCAAGCAGCTTAAAACTATGTTCCCTCCTGTTGGCCATTTCATCCCTGGGAAAAAGCCTCTGACTATCCACACAATCAATGCCTCTCATCATCTTATACACCTCTATCAGGTCACCTCTCATCCTCCGTCGCTCCAGGGAGAAAAGGCCGAGTTCACTCAACCTATTCTCATTAGGCATGCTCCCCAATCCAGGCAACGTCCTTGTAAATCTCCTCTGCACCCTTTCTATGGTTTCCACATCCTTCCTGTAGTGAGGTGACCAGAACTGAACACAATACTCCAAGTGGGGTCTGACCAAGGTCTTATATAGCCGTAACATTACCTCTCGGCTCTTGAACTCAGTCCAACGGTTGATGAATGCCAACACACCATACGCCTTCTTAACTGTCAACCTGCACAGCAGCTTTGAGTGTCCTATCAACACAGACCCCAAGATCTCTCAGATCCTCCACACCGCCAAGAGTCTTACCATTTATATTATAATCTGGCGCCAAATTTCTACTCTGATCCCCAGACTGCCCCGAACTGTGTAACGTCACGCTAACCACCACCGCCACTGTGGCTAACACAGGGGGCATCTGTGCCATCCAGATGCCATAGGGTTGAGTGAAAAGCCACCGTAATGGTACCAGCCGTGGACTTGATCTGCCGGGAGGCAAAGTAGAGAGGGTTCGTGTGTTTCATCACCGACCTCTCAAAGCACTTCGTCACTGTGGATGCGAGTGCTACTGGACCAAAGTCAGGCTCATCTCAGACTGAAGTCTGCTTGAAGCAGGGGGGTACCTCAGACTGCCGAAGCGAGAGGTTTAAAGATCTCAGCGAGCACTGAAGACATCACGAAACGTCGGACTAAAGACATAGTTGGAAGTAGTTTTTCTGAGGTAAATTGTGTCAAATTACCGCCGTGAACCATGAAGGGGCGAGCGGTGGTGAGGCGGGTTCGGGGGATGAGTCGATGCGGACTGGCCCGGGAGTGAGGTCGGGTCGCTCTCTGGGCGCCAAGCTGAGGATCCTGAGGACGGCGGAATCCGGGCCCGGAGCGAGTCGCTGGGTGGGGCCGGTCAAGGCCCAGGGCCCTTTGCAGGGGCCTAGTGCAAAGGTCCCACGCACTGCTTAGGCAATTTAAACGCCAGCCCACTTCGGGGGGCGGGGAGGAGAGCCCCGATTTCACTCACTCTCCGCGATGTCCGCTCCTCCCTCCAGGGCACCGGAGCCTTTTGCTATTCCATTATGGAGTCGATCTAAACACCGGCCCCGATGAGCTGAAGAGATGGTGTCGGGATCCAGGGCGAGAGCCGATTCCACCCGATCTCCGCGATGGCCGTCTCCACGGCGCTGAAACTACGAAGACTGACCGGTTGCCATGCTCCGTGCCCACTCACATGATGCCTGACAAGCCAGGCTTCGGGCCTACTCCTGGGCCCGGATCTGAGGACTCGTTCTGGTTCGGAATGCTGTTGTTCACTTCAGTTGTTCACACAATTTGTTTTTTTTTCTTTCTCTTGCGCATCGGGGGTTGGTCTTTTTATTTTTATTCTTTTTTATCCTTTAATCGGGTTCTTTCGGGCTTCTTGCTTTGTGGCCTCCTGTGAGCGAGCAAAGCTCAAGGTTGTGAAAATGTACACGTGGGAGATGAAGAGGGACTGCTTTTCGCAGAAAGGAGTTAATCTGTGGAGCTCTCTTCCCGGGGAAGCAGTGGAGTCCAAGTAGATTGAAGACACAATTAGAAGGGTTTTTCCATAACAGGGGAATTGAGGGTTCTGGGGAAACGGCTCGTAGGAAGAGCTGAGTCCATTGCCAGAACACTCTGCTGTCCGTTACACCGCTGGCGTTTCGGGCAGCGATGGAGGTCCTCCATCTCTGGCGGTGTGCAGGGCTTCACGATGTTGTAGTGGTGTCGGCACCCGGATGTCAGAGCACAAGGTCCCCGGTTCGAATCCGGCTGGCTCCTCGCACACTTTCCACCCATGCTGAGCTGAGCGTCGAGCTAGCGACTCGGCCTCGTAAAAAAAAAAACAAACGCTAAAGATTGCCACCCGATATGCGGGAAGGAACTTCATCGGGTCAGGAGCTTCCTCTCGGTTTTCACTCCTGTCAGTCGTGCAAGTCCCGGGTGGAGACTCAGGAATACCGTCACACTCAGATGGAGAATGATTCTTCATTGCTGTTTCCAGAACAGCTTTGTCTGACCAGTCGGGGTTGTTAGCCCCGAACCTGGAGGACCGGTGGGCCGCTCTTAATTTGACCTGTTTGGCATGGGCGACCCTACCAAGAGCCAAAGCACGAAGCCCTGACTCCAGCCGGCACCGCTCTCCTGGTCACTGAGGCAGGCAAGCCCCCAGACCCTAGGACAAGGCTGTGGTCCTTTTGGAAGAAGGCCAGGTCAGATGTCATCTTACTGAATGGTGGAGCGGGCTCGGTGGGCCAGTTAGCCAACCTCTGCTTCTGGTTCTAAAGTTCTTATCTTACTGATCTTTTATTTTATGTAGAGATTGCTACATAAATGAGCGCTGAGACTGATGGTTTGAGATGTATCTGTTTTAACACGAGGAGTATTACGAGTAAAGCGGATGCGCTTAGAGCGTGGATCTGCACTTGGAGTTATGATGTGGCCATTGCAGAGACTTGGATGTGCAGGGCCAGGAATGGCTGCTTCAAGTGTCAGACTTTAGATGTTTCAGAAAGGACAGGGAGGGAGGCAAAAGAGGTGGGGGCATGGCACTGCTGATCAGAGATAGCGTCATGGCTACAGAAAAGGAGGAAGTTCTGGAGGAATTGTCTACTGAGTCTCTGTGGGTGGAAGTTAGAAACAGGAAGGGGTCAATAACTCTACTGGGTGTGTTTTTTTATCGACCACCCAAGAGTAACAGGGACATCGAGGAGCAGATAGGGAGACAGATTCTGGAAAGGAGTAATAATAACAGGGTTGTTGTGGGAGATTTTAATTTCTCAAATATCGATTGGCATCTCCCAAGAGCGAGGAGTTTAGATGGGGAGAGCCAGAAGGGGCCTTCAGAAGGCCTTGGCGGGCAGGATTAAGGAAAACCCCAAGGCATTCTACAACTATGTGAAGAGCAAGAGGATAAGACGTGAGAGAATAGGACCAGTCAAGTGTGACAGTGGAAAAGTTTGTGTGGAACTGGAGGAGATAGCAAAGGTACTGAATGAATACTTTGCTTCAGTATTCACTATGGAAAAGGATCTTGGCTATTGTAGGGATGACTTTCAGCGGACTGAAAAACTTGAGCATGTAGATATTAAGGAAGAGGATCTGCTGGAGCTTTTGGGTAACATCAAATTAGATAAGTCACCGGGACTGTACGGGATGTACCCCAGGATGCTGTGGGAAGCGAGGGAGGAGATTGCTGAGCCTCTGGCAATGATCTTTGCATCATTAATGGGGACGGGAGAGGTTCCGGAAGATTGGAGAGTTGCAGATGTTGTTCCCTTATTCAAGAAAGGGAGTAGAGATAGCCCAGGAAATTATAGACCAGTGAGTCTTACCTCAGTGGTTGGTAAGTTGATGGAGAAGATCCTGAGAGGCAGGATTTACGAACATTTGGAGAGGTATAATGTGATTAGGAATAGTCAGCATGGCTTTGTAAAGGGCAAGTTATGCCTTACAAGCCTGATTGAATTTTTTGAGGATGTGACTTAGCACATTGATGAAGGTAGAGCAGTAGATGTAGTGTACATGGATTTCAGCAAGGCATTTGACAAGGTACCCCATGCAAGGCTTATTGAGAAGGTAAGGAGACATGGGATCCAAGGGGACATTGCTTTGTGGATCCAGAACTGGCTTGCCCACAGAAGGCAAAGAGTGGTTGTAGATAGGTCATATTCTGCATGGAGGCTGGTAACCAGTGGTGTGCCTCAGGGATCTGTTCTGGGACCCCAACTCTTAGTGATTTTTATAAATGACCTGGATGAGGAAGTGGAGGGATGGGTTAGTAAATTTGCTGATGACACAAAGGTTGGGGGTGTTGTGGATAGTGTGGAGGGCTGTCAGAGGTTACAGTGGGACATCGATAGGATGCACGACTGGGCTGAGAAGTGGCAGATGGAATTTAACCCGGATAAGTGTGAGGTGGTTAATTTTGGTACGTCAGATATGATGGCAGAATATAGTATTAATGGTAAGACTCTTGGCAGTGTGGAGGATCAGAGGGATCTTGGGGTCTGAGTCTATAGGACACTCAAAGCTGCTACGCAGGTTGACTCTGTGGTTAAGAAGGCATACGGTGCATTGGCCTTCATCAATCGGGGAATTGAGTTTAAGGGCCGAGAGGTAATGTTACAGCTATATAGGGCCCTGGTCAGACCCCACTTCCAGTACTGTGCTCAATTCTGGTCGCCTCACTACAGGAAGGACGTGGAAACCATAGAAAGGGTGCAGAGGAAATTTACAAGGATGTTGCCTGGATTGGGGAGCATGCCTTATGATAATAGGTTGAGTGAACTCAGTCTTTTCTCGTTGGAGTGATGGAGGATGAGAGGTGACCTGACAGAGGAATACAAGATGATGAGAGGCATTGATCATGTGGACAGTCAGAGGCTTTTTCCGAGGGCTGAAATGGCCAACACAAGAGGGCACAGTTTTAAGGTGCTTGGAAGTAGGTACAGAGGAGATGTCAGGGGTAAGTTTTTTTACGCAGAGAGTGGTGAGTGTGTGAAATGGGCTGCCGGCGATGGTGGTGGAGGTGGAAACGATAGGGTCTTTTAAGAGACTCCTGGATGGCTACATGGAGCTCAGATAAACAGAGGGCTATGGGTAAAGCCTAGGTAGTTCTAAGGTAGGGACATGTTCGGCACAGCTTTGTGGGCCGAAGGGCCTGTATTGTGCTGGTGGTTTTCTGTGTTTCTATTGCAGCACGGAAACAGGCCTTTTGTCCAAATCCTCTCCCTCTGACCTGCCTGAGGTAGTCCCTCATTTGACCCAGGTGTGTCTAACACCTTCCTATCCACGTACCTGTCCAAACGACTCTTAACTACTGACCCCGCCATGTCCTCTGGCAGCTCACTCCACATACCCACCACCGGCTGTCTGTGTGTGTGTGTGGGGGGGGGGGAGAATTGTCCCTTTAAATCCTTCCCCTTTCACCTTTAACCCATGCCCTCCAGTTTGAGATCCCCCCCCGGCACAGAGTCTGTGGCATCCACCTTGCCTCTGCCCCTCGTGATTTTATAAACGTCCGTAAGGAGAGCCTGTCCAGTCTGTCAGGCCCAGAGTTAGTCCCGTTTCCCCGATCCTTCCCTCGATCTCTGCAATTCCTCCCCCGCTTCCCGAGGTAAAGCTCAAAAGGAGTCCGGCCCCACTGTGGCCTCACAGAATGAAAGCAGCTTCTTGTAGGGCTAAATCCAGCAGAGACGAGTCAATAACGACGCCACCAAATTTCTCCCACGCCCACAGAGTGCCCCAGGTGATAAAAACAGGGAACAGTTTGCTTATTGTAAACACAGGAGATTCTGCAGAGG
Organism: Mobula birostris; assembly: GCF_030028105.1. Taxonomy (NCBI): domain Eukaryota; kingdom Metazoa; phylum Chordata; class Chondrichthyes; order Myliobatiformes; family Myliobatidae; genus Mobula; species Mobula birostris. Next base: position 17,348,602 of record NC_092397.1, read on the forward strand.
CTGGAAATCCAGAGTAACACGCACACGATGATGGAGGAACGCAGCTGGTCAGGCAGCATCTATGGAGGGGAGTCAACAGTCGGCTTTTATTAGTCGGGGTAGGGTGGCCGATATTTCCCTCAGGGTTTCCCTCCCGAAGCCTTCCCTGTGAGCGGGTATAGCCACGCGGCAGCGGAGGTTTAAAATCAGAACTTTCCTTCCGGACTTGCTGCCAACAATGACTGATGAGCCCCCATCTTCCTGAAGCGACTGGTTTTAAAACAACAGTAACCGGCCTTTGCCCCGTCTCCTGTCAGTGGAAATGGTTCGCCAGGCTTAGTGGCTAAGCCACACGTGAAGGCCAGGAGATAGACTTGGTTGTCAGAGGCTATTTGAGCTGCACGACATTGGGAGCATTTAATAGGTAGTAGGAACTTGTCCCTATTATCAAAGCTGAGGAGAACAACCTTAAGGAACTTGGTCCCCTTACACCTGGAATATTGTGGACAGTTCTGGTCTCTCTACACCTGGGATATTGTGGTCAGTTCTGGTCTCTCTACACCTGGGATACTGTGGTCAGTTCTGGTCTCTCTACACCTGGGATACTGTAGTCAGTTCTGGTCTCTCTACACCTGGGATACTGTGGACAGTTCTGGTCTCTCTACACCTGGGATACTGTGGTCAGTTCTGGTCTCTCTACACCTGGGATATTGTGGACAGCTCTGGTCTCTCTACACCTGGGATACTGTGGACAGTTCTGGTCTCTACACCTGGGGTATTGTGGTCAGTTCTGGTCTCTCTACACCTGGGATACTGTGGTCAGTTCTGGTCTCTCTACACCTGGGATACTGTGGACAGTTCTGGTCTCTCTGCACCTGGGATATTGTGGACAGCTCTGGTCTCTCTACACCTGGGATATTGTGGACAGTTCTGGTCTCTACACCTGGGATACTGTGGTCAGTTCTGGTCTCTCTACACCTGGGATACTGTGGACAGTTCTGGTCTCTCTGCACCTGGGATATTGTGGACAGCTCTGGTCTCTCTACACCTGGGATATTGTGGACAGTTCTGGTCTCTACACCTGGGATACTGTGGACAGTTCTGGTCTCTCACCCCTATCAACTTGCATGGGAAATTTGAGGGAACTGTGGGTTTGGACCTGAGGATATCTCTGCTGCTCCACACTATTGTGAATCTTACCATGGAGCCAAGAGGTAATGTTGCAGCTATATAGCACCCTGGTCAGACCCCACTTGGAGTACTGTGTTCAGTTCTGATCAGCTCACTACAGGAAGGACGTGGAAACCATAGAAAGAGTGCAGAGGAGATTTACAAGGATGTTGCCTGGATTGGGGAGCATGCCTGATGAGAATGGGTTGAGTGAACTTGGCCTTTTCTCCTTGGAGCGACAGAGGATGAGAGGTGACCTGATAGAGGTGTACAAGATGATGAGAGGCATTGATCGTGTGGATAGTCAGAGGCTTTTCCCCAGGGATGAAATGGCTAGCAGGAGAGGACACAGGTTTAAGGTGCTTGGGAGTAGGTACAGAGGAGATGTCAAGAGTAAGTTTTTTTATGCAGAGAGTGATGAGTGAGTGGAATGGGCTGCCGGCAATGGTGGTGGAGGTGGATACGATAGGGTCTTTCATGAGACTCCTGGGCAGGTACATGAAGCTTAGGAATATAGAGGACTTTGGGTAACCCTTGGTAATTTCTTAGGTAAGGACGTGTTAGGCAAAGGTTCGTGGGCCGAATGGCCTGTTTTGTGCTGTAGTTTTTCTATGTTTCTATTTACTCTGTACTCTGCCTTCAAATTTGACCTTCCAAAGGGGGATCACTTCACACTTTTCCTGGTTGAGATCGGTCTGCCACTTCTCAGCCCAGCTCCACACCCTGCTGTCCTGTTGTAACCTGTGACAATCTTCTGCGCTGGCCACAGCTGCACCCTCTGTGGCATCTGCAGATTTATGAACCCACCCTTCCACTTCCTTAAAGAAAAAACACAACCTTGGAAACAGGGCGCCAGATTTCTGGATACTGACGGTTGCGAGGGCAGGGCAGGTTGTGAGGAAGATAAATGTGTGAATGGGGGAAAGCAGGGCTCGTGGGGCCGAAGCGGCTCTCCACTCCTCCTGCACTCGATCAGAAGTTGGCATTACGAGTCGGTAGCTCTGCTAATGGGGTTGACTTGCACAGAGAAGTCCCGGAGATCCCTGCCCCACTGACAAGGCCGAATCCTCTCCCCACAGACTGCAACCTGGGTGAATTTCTTCCTCTGGGTCCTCATCCTGAGCCTGCTGGTCGTCCAGCGGAGGAGGGGCAACAGCATCCGGCTGTTCTCCGGCGCCGATCCCGAGTGGAGCACGGCTGTGGCGGGCGGCACGGCGGCGACAGAGACTTCGGGCACGGTGTCTGAGACGAAACGCCTGATCCCCTCCAGAGCCAAGCCGTGAGGGCGCCCCCCTCCCCCGGAGAGCGGGTGGGAAGGGGGCTCCCTTGGCGACAGCACGGGTGGCCGCGCAGCTGGATCCTGGACGGGCTAGTGATCTGCCTCTCCCTCTCACCCCGAGGGTCCTAACTACCGACAGGTCGGTGGGAGGGGAACTGGGACTGCAGGTGTGTCTGTGCTCTGATGTACGGAGTGTGTGTGTGAGAGAGAGAGTGAGATTGACTGTGCCTCAATACTGTAAACAAGTCACCTACTGTCTGTCTAATTCTGTATCCCTTTCACTGCCCAGTACTCCGTTCAAGTCTGGCACTGTGTGTGTGTGTGGGTGGGTGTCCACTGAGGCCGAACTCTCTTGTCTGCGTGTGGGTGCCTGCCGGGGTCCAAATCTGTCCGATCGTGTGCCTGGGCCTGGGATACTCTTGTCTGTGTGGCATTCGCTGTCTGATACCACCTGGCAGGGATTTGCTGTGTCTGCGGGAGGGGATTGGGGGGTCTAATTTTGCCTTTTTGGAAGTGCTTGATATTTTGTGGTGTGTGTGTGTGTGTGTCTAGACACCTTTTATATGTGATACTGTCGGGGGCTACTCTGATTGAACTTTTTCGCCGTGCACGCAGTCTGATTTAGTTTCGTCTGGGTGTTGCACGGTGTGAATGCAGACATCGGACCCGTGAGTGGACCCATATTCGGGGGGGAGGCGGTGGTGGGTTGAGATGGGGGTTGGGATACTTCGTGGTGGAGAAAGCTGCTGTGCTTAAAGGGGAGGGGATGTCCCGGGGGTTGGGGGAGACTGATTTGTCCCCGCGAAGCGAACTGCAACCCAGCTGCCCGGCTGTACCTGTATGGGTGGAGAGAGAGAGACTGTGATAAGAGGTCTCTCTAACTCAGCCAGCTCCCGTCCAACGGGACCAGGGCGGTGGAGGGAGGGCTTCCACCCCCTCGCTGAGGGCCTCCGCAGGTAGGAGGCACAGGAGGAGGATTATGAGCCGATGGCTTTGAAGGAGTTGGGCGGGGTGTTGGGGCAGGGCCATTCCTGGAGGGCATGGGTCCTGGCAGAGGGGGCACTTAACCACGCACCCTGGGCTGGTGAGAAAGTGATTTTGGTCACCGGGCACCAATTCTCCCACTGTGTGCCCAGCACGAATGCCCCGTCGCACTTGGCAGGCCCTTGTGGGGGACAAGCTGGCCTCGTCTCTTCCTCTCCCCAATCCCAGCAAGGCCCCAGGGGAGGGGAGGGGGTCAAAGGCCAGGATTGGCGACTCGTGCTTCCTCGCTGTGACGGACCCCAGATCAGGGAGCCAGAAGGAGAGGGAGCCCGTGGAGATCGACAATCTGAACCTTCTTGAGTTTGCTGGAAATGTTGATGCGAGTATAATCTTTAATGTACAGATCAATTGTGTACGAGAATAAAAGAATTCTTTGTGATGGTAACTGTCTCGTCAGGCTGTGCATGTGATTTCAGGGACAATCGAACTGACTGGCTGGGGAAGAGAGAGGGAGGTCGAGGTGAGGTGTGCTACAGATTTTTGAGTCTGATCACTGCTCAGCCACCTGCGTACGTCCTCTTGCTGGAGCATGAGAGGTTGCGGTCCCTGTTTTTGTGTCGGAAGGGGCTGTTCAAGTTTGGTCACACTTCAGCCCCCCCCACCCCCAGGCGGCTGTTCTATGGTCACCGGGTGCCGAGGGGAGAGGGTCACTCGGGGATCTCCTGGCCCCAGCCAGGACCACAAGACATAGGAGCAGAATCAGGCCTTTTGGCCCATCGAGTCTGCTCTGCCCTTCGATCGTGGCTGATTCATTATCCTCCTCAACCCCATTCTCCTGCCTTCTACCCATCACCCTTCAGCATCAAGACCTATCAACCTGCAGCAATAAATTCCAAGTTCTCTACCCTCTGGCCGTTCTAAATGGACATCCTTCAATTCTGAGGCTGTGCCCTCTGGTCCTGGACACCCGCTACTATAGGAAACACCTTCTCCGCATCCACTCTATCTGGGCCTTTCAATATTCGAGAGGTTTCCAGTGAGTGCAGGCCCAGAGCCATCAAATGCTCCTCACACGTTAACCCTTACTTTCTGGGGATTATTTTCACGAGCCCTCTGTGCACTGACCCCCGCTGCCAGCATGCTTTGTCATGGCTGCAGGCAGTGGGCAGTTGAGGTCTCTGCCCGAGCCGATTTCAGCCACCTCGCCGGAGTTATAGCTGTGCCCAGGTGTACCTGGTATCCGTGGGGATTTCCGAGAACAGTGGGGCTGACCCCTCGGCTTCGAATGTGTTGTAATAATAGTATTTTAATTAAAACGGTAGTGTACGAAACCATGACTATTGTATAGCATTTTGTCGGTAATAGACGTTTGTTGAAAAAGGGATGCAGAGCGCAGAATATCCAAAGCCTGAACGGAGGATCGGGGAGGCCATTGAGTCATTTTACAACACAGACGGTGGCAGGCTGGAACCCAGTGTTCATATTCTGAGGTGTTACCCCATCCCCGTCTGCCTTGACAACCTCTCCACTATCTGTTGGTTCCCGTCCCCCTGCGACTCCAGTTTACACCCCACCACGCGGTGTTAACGAACCTGCCCGCTGGGATATTAGTGCCTCGTCCCATCCCACCTTCCCTGGCAGGGAGCCCAACGACCCAGAAATGTTATGCCGTCCCTCCTACACCAACTCCTCAGCCACTACCTGCCTAGTTCTGGCCTCACCGGCACAGGTAGCAATCCTGAGATCACAACCTGGAGGTCCTGCCCTTTAACTTAGCCCCCCACTCCCTCTGCAGAACCCCAGCACCCGTTCTACTCATTTCATTGGTACCTACATGGGCCGTGACCTCTGGCTGTTCACCCTCCCCTTTAAAAATGCTGACGACTTGATCCGAGTTACCCCAGACTCTGGCACCCGAGAGGCAACACACCGCCAGGGAATCTCGTTCTCAGCCACAGAACCTCCAGTCCGTTCCCCTAACAAATAAATCTCCCATCAGCACACTGTGCCTCATCTTCCCCCCACCCCCCCTTCCCTTCTGAATCAGAGAGCCAGAGACCCGTGACTTTCCTCGCTAGGTCATTTCCCTGCCCCCCCCCCCCCCCAGACAATATCCAAAGTGTTAAGCTGTTGTTGAGAGGGATGGCCACAGGGATACTCGCCACTGGCTCCATAACCCCTTTCCCGTTCCTGACTGTCACCCAGTCTCCCGCGTCCTCCGCCTCTCTATAAATCCTACCTATCACCCCCTCAGCCTCCGGAATGGTCCGCAGTTCATCCAGTTCCAGCTCCAACTCCTCAACGCGGATTGTTAGAAGCTGCGGCCTCCCCGCCGTCCCACATCCCGCAAGAAGAGCATTCAACTAACACTCACAACACGCTGATAGAGCTCTTAAAGATAGCGGAATCAAAGGGTTATGGGGATAAGGCAGGAACTGGATACTGATTGTGGACGATCAGCCATGATCACAGCGAATGGCGGTGCTGGCTCGAAGGGCCAAATGGCCTACTCCCACACCTACTGTCTGTTGATGCTGAGATCCTCCAACGTTTTGTGTTGTAAAATAGTTTCCCCACTGTAGCCCAGTAAGTGACAGCAACACATAGGAGTACAGGCCCTTTTAACCAACTCCAACCCTTCCCTGCTCAATCAAAGCAACACACAGAATGCTGGAGGAACTCAGCAGGCCAGGCAGCGTCTATGGAAAAGAGTACACAGACGACGTTTCGGGCCGAGACCCTCCTTGGGGACTGGGAAAAGAATCCTCAAGGTGATGGGTGAAACCGGGAGGGGGTGAGGTAAAGAGCTGGGAAGTTGCCTGGTGAAAGATCCAGGGCTACAGAAGGGAGAATCTGACAGGAGAGGGAGAGGACGGAAGGCCAGGGGAGAAATGGGAGCAGCACCAGAGGCAGGTAAAGAGATAAGGTGAGGGGGGAAATGGGAGTGGAGAATGGCGGGGGGCGGGGGGGGGGACGTGTTATCACCAGAAGTTGGAGAAATCGATATTCATGCCATCAGGTTGGAGGCTACCCAGGCGGAATATGAGATGTTGTTTCTCCAACCTGAGTGTGGCCTCATCGTGACAGTAGAGGTGGCCATGGACTGACATGTCAGAATAGGAATTAAAATGGGTGACCACTGCTTTTTCTGGCAGAAGGAGCGTAGGTGCTCGGAGAAGCAGTCTCCCAATCTACACCAGGTCTCACCAATTCACAGGAGGCCACACCGGGAGAACCTGATACACTGGAAGTGTCGCCTCACCTGGAAGGACTGTTTGCGGCCCCGAATGTTAGCGAAGGAGTCAGGTAGGGAGCGATCCCTGCGGAAAGCAGAATGTGAGTTTGGGGGGAGGGAAACAGAGGGGAGAAGATGTGCTCAGTGGTGGGATCCTGCTGGAGATGGCAGAAGTTACAGAGCATTACGTGCTGGACACAGAGGCTGGTGGGATGGTAAGTGAGGACAGGAGGAACCCTGTCCCTGGTGGGATGGTAGGTGAGGACAGGAGGAACTCTATCCCTGGTGCGGTGGTAGGTGAGGACAGGAGGAACCCAATCCCTGGTGGGATGGTAGGTGAGGAGAGGAGAAACCCAATCTCTGGTGAGATGGTAGGTGAGGATGAGGAACCCAATCCCTGGTGGAGTGGAACCCAATCCCTGGTGGGGTGGTAGGTGAGGATGAGGAACCCTATCCCTGGTGGGATGGTAGGTGAGGACAGGAGGAACCCAATCCCTGGTGGGGTGGTAGGTGAGGACAGGAGGAACCCAATCCCTGGTGGGGTGGTAGGTGAGGATGAGGAACCGAATCCCTGGTGGGGTGGTAGGTGAGGATGAGGAACCGAATCCCTGGTGGGGTGGTAGGTGAGGATGAGGAACCGAATCCCTGGTGGGGTGGTAGGTGAGGATGAGGAACCCAATCCCTGGTGAGATGGTAGGTGAGGACAGGGGGAACCCAATCCCTGGTGGGGTGGTAGGTGAGGACGAGAGGAACCCAATCCCTGGTGGGGTGGTAGGAGGATGGGGTGAGAGCAGACATGTGCGAAATGGAAGAGATGCTGCTGAGGGCAGTGTTGATGGTGGAGGAAGGGTAAGGAAGACATCTCCCTCGTCCTGGAATGAAAATCCTCATCCTGAGAGCAGATGTGGTGGAGACAGATGATCTGGGAGAAGGGGGCTGGCATTTTTACAGGTAACAGGGTTGACGACAGCGTCGATGGTGGAAGAAGTGACCACTTTTCGATCACCCACGAGTCTCTTAAACCTCCCAGATACATCTGCCTCGACCAGCAACCCTGACAGTGCGTTGCAGACACTTACACCTCTCTGTGTGGGGGTAAAACACCCCACCTGACATGGCCCCGGAATGTTCCTCCGGTCACATGGGCAAAGGGCCTGTTATCGTCCTTTTGTCAAATACACAAACGCGAGTCGTTTTCTCTGCAGGGGCAGGGCAGAGGGGAGACCTGAGGGAAATTTATTGAATTGTGAAAGGCAGATAGGGTCGAGAGCCGGCATCCTTAACCAGGGTAAGCAACGTCTAACACTAGAATTCACGCATTTACGGCGAGAGGTGGAAGTTCGACAGAGACATGGTGGGTGCCCGAAACATGCTGCCGGAGGGTGGTGGCGGTAAATACGATAGAGGTGTGTTGGTGCAGGGAATGGAGGGATGTGGACACTGTGTAAGCAGGGGGGACTAATTCAGTGAGGAATTTATGAGTTGCGAAAAACTTTGTCCCTGCTTCTGCAGACCCCTCTCTGTTTACTCTGCCCACTGTCAGAAGGTACAGGTCACGCCTCACTGCACCTACAACACGAGCTTGCAGTCGGCCAGCTGTTTTACCCAGACCGGGCAAGTACGCACAGATCCACTCCCAAATGCGCACACAGCTGGAATTTAATGCAGACAAATGCGAGGTGTTGCACTTTGGGAGGACCGACCAGGGTAGGCCTTACAGAACTGGGCACTGAGGAGTGAGGTAGAACAGAGGGATCCAGGGACACAGGGACATCATTTCATTGAAAGTGGCGTCACAGGTAGGTAGGGTCATAAAGAAAGCTCTTGGCACATTGGCCTTCGTAAATCAGAGTATTGAGTACAGGAGATGGGATGTTATGTTGAAGTTGTATCAGACGTTGGTGAGGCCTAATTTGGAGTATTGTGTGCAGTTTTGATCACCTACCTACAGGAAAGATGTAAATAAGGTTGAAAGAGTACAGAGAAAATTTATAAGGATGTTGCCGGGTCTGGAGGACCCGAGTTGTAAGGAAAGATTGAATAGGTTCGGACTTTGTTCCTTGGAACGTAGAAGATTGAGAGGTGATTTGATAGAGGTGTACAAAATTATGAGGGTAAATGCAAGCAGGCTTTCCCCACTGAGGGTGGGTGGGATTACAACCAGAGGTCATGGGTTAAGGGTGAAAGGTGAAAAGTTTAAGGGGAACATGAGGGGAAACTTCTTCACTCAGAGAGGGTGCTGAGAGTGTGGAACGAGCTGCCAGCACAAGCGGTGGATGTGAGCTCGATTTCAATGCTTAAGGGAAGTTTGGATGGGTCCATGGATGATGGATGGGAGGGTTGTGGAGGGCTGTGTGCAGGGCGATGGGACTCGGCAGTTTTAATGGTGTGGCACAGACTGGATGGGCCAAAGGGCCTGTTTCTGTGTCGTCCTTTCCTATGACTCTGTGACAAGGCAGAACAGAACTACATCGTACAGGCCCTTCGGCCCACAATGTTCTGCTCACCTCTTAACCTACTCTCAGCTCAATCTAACCCTCCCCTCCCCTCCTACACAGCCCTCTATTTTTCTGCCCAACTAAGAGTCTCTCACATGTTCTCTGCCACCAACCCCACGGCAGGGCGTTCCACACACCTACCACTCTCCGTGTAAACAACTTACCTCTGACATCCCCCCATACTTTCCTCCAATCACCTTAAAGTTACACCCCTCGTATCAGCCATTTCCGCCTGGTGGGGGGGGGGGGTCTCTGTCCACTCGATCTGTGCCTCTTATCATCTTCTACACCCCTTTCGGGTCAGTTCTCGTCCTCCGTAGGTCCAAAGACAAAAACCCGCGGTCACACAACCTTTTCTCAACACGGCCCAACAGACACAACTGGTTAAGGGTTTCCTGACAGGCAGGACGGACAGCAGCGAGCGAAGACAACTCATCAGCGGCTGTATTTCACTCTGGGTCTGAGGAACTTCGGTCCGTCACCAGAGGTGACTGAATTTCTCCCGATGCACGGCGGAGAGCATTTTAACTGGTTTCATCACCAGTACGGAGGGAGGGGCCCCTGCACAGGGTCTGAGAAAGCTGCAGAGGGTTGTAAACTCAGCCCGTTCCATCGCGGGCACAGCCCCCCACCCCCCATCGAGAACATCTTCAGCAGGGGCGTCCATCATTAAGGACCCCCACCACCCAGGACATGCCCTCTTCTCACTGTCACCATCAGGTAGGATGGTACAGGAGCCTGAAGACACACACTCAGCGATTCAGGAACAGCTTCTTCCCCTCTGCCGTCCGATGTCTGAATGGACATTGAACCCGTGAGCACCACCTACTTTTTCTTTAAAAAAATGCAAGAGATTCTGCAGACACTGGAAATTCAACATGGCACACACAAAATGCTGGAAGAACTCAGCAGGTCAGGCGGAAAGGAACAAACAGTCGGCGTTGGGCGGGCCAGGACCCCTCATCAGGACCTTTCCACGTTTGCTGCCTGACCTGCTGAGTTCCTTATCTCTCGTTCTCTATTCGCAGTACATATTTAAATTTTTACCTATTATAGGAGGGGAACGTCGAGGAGGGAGGGAACATCGACTCAGACCATGAGGGGCCTGTGTCGGGCATTTTTCATGCCTTACAAGGCGCAGATTGGAAGTCTGTGTGGGGGGCCGCTCCTTGCACAGACACTAGAGCAATGTGTGGTTAAGTGCCTTGCTCAAGGACACAAACAAGCTGCCACAGCTGAGGCTCGAACTAGCGACCTTCAGATCACTAGACGAACACCTTAACCACTTGGCCACGTGCCCAACACTAATATTATTATAATTCATGGAAAATTTTATGTAAAACGACAGATTTCAGCGATTCTGACACCATCCTCCACTCTCCGACAGTGTGGTCACCAAACAGAAATCACACGACTTCAGGAACGGCCTCAGACAACTTTAAGGATGTCCTCGGCTGCGCACGTCCGCAGTGACGGCATCTCCAAGCATCCTTTTTATTTACAGTCTATTCAAAAACCAAATATGCAACATTACATTCGTTTAAAAAAATAAACGGCACGTGGAAAGGAAAAGTCCTGCCCCAGCAAGAGTCTGTACAGAACGTAAAAGGTTGGAGTCGAGTTGTTTGGTATCGGCTGCCTCGGTGACCCGTGTGCTGATCGTGGACCGAGAGCTGTGCCGCCTGCCCGTGTTGGAGCGGGGTAAGTGCTGGGTGGATGGTGACGAGGCGAAGGGGTTCCGAGCTCCTGTGCAGGCGAGACAGGGTCCCCGAGGGTCCTGCATGAGGGCAGGGGCCAGTGCGGAATACAGATATCGTTTGCCTGTGGTGCTGGTGATGGTGGGGGCCATGTCTCTTCTACAGGGACAAATTGTGCTTCACTGGTGTAGGAAATTCCTGTGCTGATGCGTCTGCCCGATGCAACCCGCTCACACAAAGAGCAACCGGGAGTCTCGGGCGCCATCCCAGTCGAGGCCGGAAAGGATTCAGCTCAATGCCAACCCTCAATCCCGGAGCGGGCGCGAGTGGAGGATGGGGGTAAGTTCAGTTCCAGCCGCCCAGGGTTCCCCAAGCTCTCGCAGACCGAACCTTGCCAGCCCCTCAGACCACAACGGTCCCAGAAAAAAACAGCGCGGCACCGCCAACTTGGGAATCCACTGGGGGCGGGGCGTTTCGATTTGCTGGAACGTAAGAGGGAGAAGGAAGGCGTTCCCAGGTACAGAGAGGGCAACGGCTGGCCCGAAGGCATCCCAGGCTCTTCCAGAATTTCACATTTCTTCGCGGCCCCACCCTGGGATTTCATTCCACCGGAGGTAGCCCAGACACCTGGCGGGTGGCAGTCCAATCTGGCCTCATCTCGGCGCTCATCGGAGCGGAGCGGTGGTGTTCGACGGACAAGATCGGAAACGGTGAAGGGGTTGGGAGAGGAGAGGGGAGGAAACGAGTCCCTTGGTTTCCGTCTGTACAGTTCACATTCCTTCAGCTGTGCGGGTAGTACTGATTGTAGTTCCATGGGCTCTGATACCCGTACGATGCGTAGGGCTGGACGGGAGGAGAGAAACGGTCAAAGTTGGAGCTCGTCGCCAATTCTCTGTCCTCACCCTTTCAGACCAACTGCAAGGGAAACAGCTGCTAATGTACGGTATATGTGTTCTTGGTTATATTGGGCTGATAAAAATGGAATGACCACCTTGGGTTGATTTGGAATTGAAAGCTGTGAAACAATTTTACTTAACTTCGTTATTAGGAGCTTCTTTACCTGTACAACTGGCCAAAATTTCTAATCTAAATTTATATCCTATGATTAAGCAGTCATTACAAATTTGGTACCAGTTTCATGATTTTTTTAATCTCAAAAAATTTAACCTTCTTAGTTTAATTTATCGAAATTATTTATTTAAACCTTCACTAGGTGATCCTACCTTATTTCTTTGGAGGAATAAAGGAGTCTATTCCTTCACGGATCTGTTCCAAGGAGGCTGATTGATGTCTTTTGAGAAATTAGTAACTAAATACTCTCTCTCTACTCACATTTCTTGCAATATCTTCAGGTCAGACATTTCTTACAAGAATATTTAAGTAATTTTCAATATATACAGGATTCTGACCTGTTAGACATTATTTTAAAAATGAATCCTTTAGTGAAAGGTTTTATTGGGAAAATTTATAATTTACTATTACAACAGTACAATTAAGTAAGATTGCGAGCTTAACATGACCTTGATAACAGAGGATTGGTTGCGAATTTTGAAGTTGGTTAACTCTTCTTCGATTTGTGCCACTCTTTAATTCAATTTAAAATTGTACATCATTACTATTTGACAAAGGAGAAACGGTCTAAAATGTTTCCTAATGTTGATAGTCAGTGTGATAGATGTAAAACCGAGACAGCTACATTGACACAGATGTTTTGGTCGTGTTCTGTATTGAAACAGTCTTGGAAATCTATTTTCTTTATAATTTCTAAAGCTTTAAAAATTAATTTACAACCTAATAAATTGACAGTTTTGTTCGGTATAATCCCTCAATATATTCATGGTATTTCTACGTAATTGCATTTGTCGCATTATTGGCCAGAAGGGCTATTTTATTGAAATGGAAAGATGCCTCTGCCCCCACTTTGATACAATGGTTCTCTCAGGTGATGCTATGTCTTAGTTTGGAGAAAATCAGAAGTCGAACTTTTGATCCTCGATTTGACTTTTTGGGGTTCTTTTGCCCGCTACTATCATCTGATTTGCGTTAATTAAGATGGTCCCCTTCAGATTCTTGTTTAAATGGATCTGGTTGGCGGATTGATGTTTTTCTTTTATGGAAGCTTGTATGGCGTATAGCTCTGGGGTTCTGCTCCCAATGTTTGTTTGTTTGTTTTTAGTAGTTTTTTTTGTTTTAGTTAGTAGAGGTTCTGTTTTCCTCCTTTCCTTTTCCCAAAAAATAGTTTTAACACTTTATTTTTTCTTCTTCTTATTATTGATATATTATTTAGCTTTGTTAATCAGTTATTTGGTAATTTAATTCCTCATTGTATATATTGACATGTTGACTTGAGTACCTTAATGTTTTTTTTGTTGATCTTCAATAATAACAAAGAAGATTTTAAAATGAAAATGAAGGGAACAGCCTGCTTCCTACGCGCAGAGGGCGCTCTCTCTCTCTTCCTACGCGCGAGTGCGCACGCTTTCCATCTTGGCAGGTTCGCTTCGCTGGCTAACCTGTGTGTTGGGGTTTGGGAGGGAACTGGAGACCCCAGGTTACGCGCGCACGCAGCCCGCGGTCTGCGGCCCCGCCGTACCTGGTACCACGCGCTGTAGCTGTACGCCGCCTGGCTGTTGACGGCGTCTCCGCTGGTCAGGGCGGCGGTGCTGGTGGCGGCCGCGGCCGGCGTGCCCTCCTCCGCTCGTGCCCGCTTCTCGTCCGGCTCCTCCGTGCTGTGAGGTCGGGGCGACAGAGGCGGTCAGAACAAACGCACGGTGGCCAGCAGGATGCCTCCCTACCCCCAGAGGGAACGACCCCGACCCCGCTGCCTCGGTCTTCAGAAGAGCACGTGGGACAGAAGGGTTAGATTGCTCTAGGAGTAGACTAAAAGGCTAGCACAGCATGGTGGGCCAAAGGGCCTGTACTAGGCTATTTTCATCATTTCAACCCCTGCCAGGACGTTCCAGGAGCAGGTAATGTCTGAACAGACCTACGGGTCTTTGGAGATCGTGAATCTGCTGAGAGAGTTGTGTGATCCAAGAGATCGTCTTGGAATTACGCAGTGAATCTAACAACTAACTGCGATTCATGAATAGTTAGCGGGTAAAGTTATTGGTGTGGTCCAGTCACTCACCCCTATACAGGGCAGTGGGGACTTCCTCTGATATTTTGCTCCTGAGCCCATAGAGGTTTGTAGGAAGAGGGTGTGAATGTGAGGTACCAATGCCCAAATTTTCCTGGCTCCCCTGACAGCCAGTGACCGAATTACCCAGGGTGCCGGCAGACACACCACCCTCGCTCAGAGTTTCCTGGGTGGTCGCCAACAGCCACGGGACAGCGTAAGTTCCCAGGTGGGTTAGCCGCGGGACGGCGGGCGTTCCCAGGCGGGTTAACCGCGGGACAGCCGGCATTCCCGGGCGGGATAGCTGCCGGACAGCGGGCATTCCCGGACGGGTTAGCCGCGGGACGGCTGGCGTTCCCAGGCCAGTTAGCCATGGCTCAGCCGGCGTTCCCGGATGGGTTAGCCGTGGGACAGCCGGCGTTCCTGGGCGGGTTAGCCGCCGGACAGCGGGCATTCCCGGACGGGTTAGCTGTACGCTGAGCTCTCGCCGCCACCCTCCCTCCCTCTTGCCTGGACGAGCAGCCGAGCTCCCACCCCCCCACCGGCAATCGGACGGAGCAAGGGGCAGCGCAGAGGAGAACCCCCGTGCCCTGTACTCACCCGTTCTCCGCTGCCCGCTTCTTGCTAGCGTTCTGTTTGAGGAGCTTCTGGTGTTCGTCGTAGGCTTGGAGCAGGCTGCAACGGTAGGGTGAGGAAGAAACAAACAAGATAACATCAGGTACCCTCACTGAGGAGGAAACCGGAAGTCCACGAGCCAGTTCTCATTAGGGTTAGTAACTTTAAATTCCTCAGCGTTATCGTATCAGAGGCCCTGTTCCAGGACCAGCATTTCAGTGACATCACAAAGAAGCCACAACAGGGCCCCCACTTCCTTAGAGGTCTGCGCAGATCGTCTCACACTCGGACAGACTGCGACAGACGCAGGGTGCAGAGTATCCAGAGTACAGTGCCCAGGGTGCAGAGAACGTCATGTCAGGGGAGTGGAAGGGGCAGAGTTATGAAGGCAGGCACATGGATGAAAGGACAATGGAGGCATCGTGGGAGAGAAGGTCTCGATCGGTCTTGGGGTTTGTAGTTCAATCCTGGCACTGTCTGTAAGGAGTTTATACATCTGTAAGGTGCGTGCGTGCGCATGACAGGGATAATTAGAAAGAGATAGAGACAGATGGAGATATACACACGTAAAGATCAAAAGGAGATCCTGACATGCAAGTTCCTCCAGCATTTTCTGTGTGTTATTCCAGCTATTTCTTTATTTTCATACTGTGCAATATCGTTTTTTTTCGGGGGGGGGGCTGAGGGGTGAAGAAAAGCAAATGCTGGAATGGCATTCAGAAACCTCCCCCACCTTCAGAGAGAAAAATGCCAATCTTAAGCACAGGCCAATCCGCAGATGCTGGAAACCCAGAGCAACACAACTCAATGCAACACACACACACACAAAATTGTTGGGGCAGCTCAGCAGGCCAGGCAGCCTCTATAGAATAAACAGGAGCAGGAGTTGGCCATTCTGCCCATTGAGTCTGCTCTGCCATTCAGTCATGGGCTGATCCAATTCTTCCAGTCATCCCCACTCCCCTGCCTTCTCCCCATACCCTTTGATGCCCTGGCTAATCAAGAACCTATCTATCTCTGCCTTAAATACACCCAATGACTTGGCCTCCACAGCCGCTCGTGGCAACAAATTCCACAGATTTACCACCCTCTGACTAAAGTAATTTCTCCGCACCTCTGTTCTAAATGGATGTCCTTCAATCCGGAAGTCGTGCCCTCTTGTCCTAAACTCCCCTACCACGGGAAATAACTTTGTCATATCTAATCTGTTCAGGCCTTTTAACATTCAGAATGTTTCTATGAGATCCCCCCTCATTCTCCTGAACTCCAGGGAATACAGCCCAAAGAGCTGCCAGACGTTCCTCATACAGTAACCCTCTCATTCCTGGAATCATTCTTGTGAATCTTCTCTGAACCCTCTCCAATGTCAGTATATCCTTTCTAAAATAAGGAGCCCAAAAACTGCACACAATACTCCAAGCGTGGTCTCACGAGTGTCTTATAGAGCCTCAACATCACATCCCTGCTCTTATATTCTATACCTCTACAAATGAATGCCAACATTGCATTCGCCTTCTTCACAACTGACTCAACCTGGAGGTTAACCTTTTGGGTATCTTGCACAAGGACTCCCAAGTCCCTTTGTATCTCTGCATTTTGAAGTATTTCCCCATCTAAATAATAGTCTGCCTGTTTATTTCTTCCACTAAAGTGCATAACCATACAGATTGCAACACTGTATTTCATTTGCCACTTCTTTGTCCATTCCCCTAAACTATCTAAGTCTCTCTGCAGGCTCTCTGTTTCCTCAACACTACCCACTCTTCCACCTATCTTTGTATCGTCGGCAAATTTAGCCACAAGTCCATTAATCCCATAGTCCAAATCATTAACATACATCGTAAAAAGCAGTAGTCCCAACACCGACCCCTGTGGAACTCCACTGGTAACCGGCAGCCAGCCAGAATAGGATCCCTTTATTCCCACTCTCTGTTTTCTGCCGATCAGCCAATGCTCCACCCATGCTAGTAACTTCCCTGTAATTCCATAGGCTCTTATCTTGCTAAGCAGCCTCATGTGCGGCACCTTGTCAAAGGCCTTCTGAAAATCCAAGTACACGACGTCTACTGCATCTCCTTTGTCTACCCTGCTCGTAATTTCCTCAAAGAATTTCAGTAGGTTTGTCAGGCAGGATTTTCCTTTCTTGCCATGTGCCTTCAGATACTCTGCAATGTCATCCCTCACAATCGATTCCAACAACTTCTCAACCACTGATGTCAGGCTAACAGGTCTATAGTTTCCTTTCTGCTGCCTCCCACCTTTTTAAATAGCGGAGTCACATTTGCAATTTTCCAGAGAGGAGTGAGCAATTGAAGTTTCTGGGTGAGATCTCTCACCTGGATTTTGAGATGTAATGAAGGGTCTCAGCCCAAAATATTACCTATTCATTCCCCTCCATAGACGCTGCCTGACCTGCTGAGTTCCTCCAGCATTTTGCGTCATAAGAACTAGGACATCTGACCCGTTGAGTCTGCTCCACCTACCTTCCCCACCCCCCCATAACACACAACTCCTCCGCTATGCCAGAATTTTACAAAGGAAGCACCAACGGCCAGTCTCACCTGCGCACGCTGGAGCCGAAGTCCTCCAGGAATTCCACTCTCCGCTGGGAGAAGACGATCTTGATTTCCAGCGGGAGGGAGCCGGTGAGCACCTGGTCAAAGCAGCCCAGGATGTTGGTCTCGTTGGCGCGGACATCGCAGCTGAATTCCAGTTCCAGCAGGTTGAGGTAGAGCTTCACGTTGTCCTGCGGGGGACAGGGGCTCCGAGATTAGAGGGAGCAGCGCGGGGGGGGGGGGGGGGTCTACGGTGTCTCGAGCCCGACACGTACTCACCACCGGGAAGAAAGCAGACCAGCATTTCACCAATTTCAAAGATTCGGCATGACATCAGAGACTCTGAGAAACTTCTACAGATCAGAATCAGGGTTTAGTATCACCGGCATGTGTCGTGAAATTTGTTAACTTAGCTGCAGCAGTTCAATGAGGGAGAGTGGGAGTGTGAGAGATTCTTAAGATTTTTAAGAAGTTAAAATTAAAAAAGTGCAAAAAAGAGAAATAATTTTTAAAAAGTTAGGTAGTGCTCATGGGTTCAATGCCCATTCAGGAATTGGATGGCAGAGGGGAAGAAGCTGTTCCTGAATCACTGAGTGTGTGCCTTCAGGCTTCTGTATCTCCATCTTGATGGTAACAGTGAGAAGAGGGCATGTCCTGGGTGATGGGGGACCTTAATGATGGACGCCACCTTTCTGAGACACCGCTCCTTGAAGATGTCCTGGATACCACTGAGGCTGGTGCTCAAGGTGGGGTTGACTAATTTTACAACTTTCTGTAGCTTCTTTCGATCCTGTGCAGTAGCTCCGCTTCCCCCCCCCATACCAGACGGTGATACAGCCAGTCAGAACGCTCCCCACTGTACACCTGTAGAAGTTTCCAGGTGTTTTAGTTGACCAACCAAATCTCCTCAAACTCCTGATGAAATATAACCGCTGTTGTGCCTTCTCTGTAGCTGCATCGAGGTGGACAGCAATCTGTACCTCGGTCCTAAGAAGGGTCTGGGCCCGAAACGCCAACTGTTTACTCATTTTCATCGAGGGGTGTCCTTGGAGGACGGAGACGAGGAGGAGTTTCTGACTGGTTGTACCTCAGTCTGATATGGGAACTCCAACGGGCCGGAACGCAAAAGGCCATGAGGAGCGGGGGACTCAGCTCTTCCTACCATCGCGGACATCTCTGATAGGGAATGTCTCAGGAAGGTGGAGTCACTCACCGGGGTCCTCCACCTCTTATCGATGCTGCCGTCAGCCAGGAGGAACAGGAGCCTGAAGGTCCACAGGTCAAGGTTCAACAAGGGCTTCTTCCCCACTGCCGTCAGGTGTCAAGAAAATGTGGTAGTCAAACATACTTTGAGGATTTGGAAACAATTTAAAAAACACTTTGGTTTATTGAGATTCTCCTTTCCTAGTCCCATTTAAAAAAATTTTTTTTTAAGCCTTCTATGACTGATGTCGTTTTTAAACAATGGGAAGGATTGGGTATTACATGTTTCCGGGATCTGTTTGTAGGAGAAAGTCTTTCTTCATTCGAACAATTGTCAACTAAATATAGTTTACCAAAAACCCATTCTTTTCGGTACTTATAAGTTAGAGATTTTCTGAGATCTCAACTATACACATTTCCTAATAGTCCTGATAAGAACATATTAGATGAAATTCTTAATATGAAACCATTCTATAATGGTTCAATATCCAATATTCATGTTATGTTGTTGGGAATGAGAAATGATTCTTTAGACAAAATCAAAAATCTTTGGGAACAAGATTTACAGACTTCAATTTCTGAAGAAACTTGGAATGAGAATTTTAAATTGGTTAATACTTCATTGTTATGTGCTCGTCATTCCCTCCTACAATTTAAAGTGGTTCATTGGGCTTATATGACCAAGGATAAATTATCTCATTTTTATAGGGATATATCTCCCTACTGTGATAAGTGTAACAATGGAGAAGCTTCACTTATTCATATGTTTTGGACATGCCCAAGTCTTGGGAAATATTGGAAGGAAGTATTCCAAACTTTTCCTGTACTCTTTAAAGTAAATTTTAAGTCTAATCCTTTGACTGCCCTATTTGGTATTGTTGGAAGGAAAGATACCATTTTGAAGACATCTGATCTGCACATTCTAGCTTTTATCTCCCTTATGGCTAGACGGGCGCTTTTGTTTAAACTGAAGGATGCTGTTCCGCCTAATCATGCCCAGTGGTTACGGCAAGTTATGGCATGCCTAAATTTAGAAAAGATTCGTTGTTCAATTTCTGAATCTAACCAAGATTTTCAAAATTTGTGGGTGCTGTTTTTAAATTATTTTCATAATCTTTGACTTCTTGTTAAAGTATGGAGTTGGTTAATAGCATATTTTATTATCTGATAAGTTTTTTTTCTTTTTTTTTCACCAAACAGCTTTGACTTTGGTAGTGGGTGTAGATTTTTTTAATAAAATTGTTTATATTCTAATATACTAATTAATCTAATCTATATGAATATAGAGTAAGGAGTTCGGTAATGTGATTCAATATACTGTATCTGGTATTATTATATTTTTTGTTTTGTTTTATAATATGTATTCTCTTGGACTCTGTGTTCTTCTATATAGAAATCAATAAAAATATTGGAGAAGAAAGAAAGAAAGAAAGACAAAAAACTTCTGTAGAGGGTTGTAAATCTAGTCAGCTCCATCTTGGGTACCAGCCTACAAAGTACTCAGAACATCTTTAGGGAGCGGTGTCTCAGGAAGGCAGTGTCCATTATTAAGGACCTTCTACACCCAGGACATGCCCTTTTCTCACTGTTACCATCAGGGAGGAGGTACAGCAGCCTGAAGGTACACACTTAAGTGATTCAGGAACAGCTTCTTCCCCTCTGCCATCCGATTTCTGAATAAACATTGAAGCCATGGACACTACCTTACTTTTTTAAAAAAATATATTATTTGATTTTTGCACAATTTTTAATCTATTGAATATATGTATATTGTAACTTATTCATATATTGTATTTTGTTTATTTTTCCTCTATATTATGTATTGCATTGAATTGCCACAAAGTTAACAAATTTCATGCCACATGCTGGTGATGATAAACCTGATTCTGATTCTCAAACTGACCTGAAAATCTCTAACGCTACCTCAGTCCATCTTTCCTTTCTTATTTTTCTTTAATCTGTCAGGCAAGTTGCGTTTAATCGCTATGGTGAGGTAGTGACTGGGGTCGGGCCAGTCAGTTCAAGAACTGCACAGCCAAGGTGAGGGGGCGGGGTGTGTGTGTGTGTGTGTGTGTGTGTGTGTAATACAACAGAATGAATGGAAAAACTACACCCAGACAGAGACCACCACCCGGGACACTGGACCCCTGCCCCTCACCTTGTCCCTGTCGATGGCCTCGAGGAGCACCTTCCTGGCCTTGGCCAGGTTGCGCTGCACCTTCAGGAGCTGCCGCGAGAGCTTGACGGCGAAGAAGGAGGCCAGCGGCGTGTCCTGGTGCTGCTCGACGGCCTCGCGCAGCAGCGCCTCCGCCTCGTCCACGTTGCCGCAGCGCCGCTCCAGGCTCACCCGCCGGAGGAGAACCATGGCCAGGCCCGGCACCACCATCTGGAAGGAGTGCAGGATCCTCTGCGCTTCCTTGAGCTCACCTACGAGGGGGGGCGGGGGGAGAGACCACGGCAGGCCGTTGAGTGGAGGATCAGAATGAACAGGGTTGGTGGGGGTCGGGGGCAAGACAGCAGCCTGCCCGTGAACTGGCGGCTCCACCTCTGACTGGTCGGGTCTAAACGAGTTGGCGAGGGGAGATTTTTGCCGTGGTACCTCCACCCAAAGCCTCCCTGACCTCCCGCCGCTCAGATTTGCCCCTTGCCCGCCCGACCCCGCTCGCGCTCTCCCGACCCGCCGTTCACTTTACCGCAGCTACGTTACGAGGCGGCTCGGTGGGCGGGACGGCTGCCTCGTGGCTCCAGAAACCCGGGTTCAATCCCCACCCGTGTCCGTCCCTCTCTGTCCTCATCTGTGTGGGGGCGGGAGGAGTGGTGCGGAGGGAGAATGAAGGAGTAAAGATGGCTGTCGGTCGGCATGGATTCCGTAGGCCGAAAGCCCTGTTAAACCGGGTGAACCAAGGACACGGATGGGCTGAATGCAGGTCACCTCTTCCCCAGGTTAGGGGTATCAAAATCTTGTGGGTACCAGAGAGCGTCGTGCAGGCGAATTTACAGAAAGCTCTACCGCAAGTGTGAGGACATACTACTGGCAATATAAAGACTTACTCACTGAAGACTCACAGTTACTTCCGGTTTCTGCGGCGAGATTTTTAACCGGAACTTGAGGGGCAGCTTTATTTTTCCAGAGGGTGGCACACACGTTGAACGAACCGCCTGAGAAGTGCTTCAGGCAGGCGCTGAGCATCAACAACTTTGGAACGACAGTTGGATAGATACTCGGATAGGGAAGGCTTAGAGCAGGGGGTTCTCAAAGCCCTACTTTCCATGCCACAGACCCTTACCATTAACGGAGGAGTCCGAGGACCACCGGTTTAGAGAGATGGTGGGCCGAACGCTGGTGAATGGGAGCAGCTTGGATGGGATTCTCAGTCAGCATGGGCCAGTGGGCCGAATGGCCTGTTTTCCCCTGTATAACGATGGATCCAAGGGCTGACCATGGGCCAAGGGCCTGTTTTCCCCTGTATAACGATGGATCCAAGGGCTGACCATGGGCCAGTGGGCCAAGGGCCTGTTTTCCCCTGTATAACGATAGATCCAAGGGCTGACCGAACCCTTGAAGCAAATTAAACCACTTTGTAGATCTTTTTTATTTACAATGGGCCAATGAAAGACTTGGATCTATCCTCACAAAATGTGAGAAACATCGGAGAGGAGATTGGACAAAGAGCGAGGAGTCCCCCCCCCCCCACCACACCTGCTATCCTCTTGCTGGAGACTGCCTGGGGCAGTGCAAGGCAAACTTTGGGCGGTGCAGTCAGCACGACGCTCTGCAGTGCCGGCGGCCCGGGGTTCAATTCCCGCCGCGGTCTGTGAGGAGTTTCTACGTTCCCTCCCAGTGACTGCTTGGGTGTCCTCTGGGTGCCCTGCTTTCCTCCCGGAAGGGTCCGCAACCTCCTCATCGGGAGACCAGCCAGTGCGGACCCTCCTCGCCGACAATCGACACCGGCACACCTCAAGGACGCCGGCTCTGTCCGCTGCTCTACCGTCCCTACACAGCTCAATTGCCATCAGTCGATCTCCTATACACGATCGGCATCTATCACCCAGGATATGCTCTCTTATCAGTCCCAGCAGCCTGGAGGGACACACTCCGCAGTCTCTTCCCCCCTCCGCCAACAGACGTCTGAACAGACGACGGAGCCGCAAACACTACCTCACTACTTTTGTGCTGCTTAATTTAATTTTTTAATACATCCACTTCTTTCTGTAGTTTATAACCATTCTTCTGCTGCCACAAAATAAATTTCACAACGTACATTATGTCAGTGATAATCAACCTGATTCTGATTGGCCTGAGGTAACGGAGGCTTGTGACATGCTAACGTTATTAGGCAAGGCACTGAGTTTGAGTTGGTAAATTACAGAACACAGCTTTATAAAACTCTAGTTAGGCTGCGTCCTGAGCATTGCATTCAGTTCTGGAGTATTGTTGACCCCAGAGATTAGGTAGGTTAGACTACGAGGAGAGATTCAGTCGCCTGGGACTGTACTTGCTGGAATTCAGAAGGATGAGGGGAGAACATAGAAACATATAAAAACCATAAAATTATGAAAGTGAGGCAGGAAAGTTGTTTCCACTGGTAAGTGAGACTAGAACTAGGGGACACAGCCTCAAGATTCCGGGGAGCAGATTTAGGATGGAGATGAGGAGGAACTGCTTTTCCCAGAGAATGGTGAATCCGTGGAATTCTCAGCCCAATGAAGCAGTGGAGGCTGCCTCAGTAAATAGGTTGGAGAGATTTTTGCATAGTAGGGGAATTAAGGGTTGTGGGTAGGTGGAGGTGAGTCCATGGTCAGATCAGCCATGATCTTATTGAATGGTGGAGCAGGCTCGATGGGCCAGATGGCCGACTCCTGCTCCCGTTTCTTATGTTCTTAGTTCTGCTTGCCCCGTTAACAGGAAGGATGTTGAGGCTTCGGAGAGGGTGCAGAAGAGGTTTACCAGAATTGCTGCCTGGTTTAGAGGGCATGAGCTATAAACGAGAGGCTGGACAATCTTGGGTTGTTTTCTCTGCAGCGGCGGAAGGTGAGGGGAGATCTGATAGAGGTTTACAAGATTAGGAAATGTTACATCTTGTAACTTCAACACATAAACTCTGTAAGGAATAATCGGAGATAACTGGAGTACGTTTTTTTATAACTCTCGTCAGGTGTGCACTTCTGACAGGATGGCGTAAGAAAAGATGGGCTGACACTGGAGAGGGTTGAAAGGAGGTTCACAAAAATGGTTCTGGGATTGAAAGGTTTGTCATTTGAGGAGCGTTTGATGGCTCTGGACCTGTATTCACTGGAAATCAGAAGAACGAGGGGTGACCTCATTGAAACCGACTGGATGTTGAAAAGTCTCGATACAGTGGATGTGGAGAGCATGTTTCCTATGTTGGAAGAGTCTAGGACCAGAGGACACAGTTTCAGAATAGAGGGGTGTCGAGGAGCAAGTTCTTTAGCCAGAGCTGGAGAATCTGTGGAGTTTGTTACCACAGGCCAAATCTTTGGGTATAATTTAGGGCAGAGGTTGATAGATTCTTGATTAGCCAGAGCATGAAGGTAGAAGGTTGGGACTGAGAGGGAATTGGATCAGACATGATGAAATGGCACAGCAGACTCGATGGGCCAAATGGCCTAATTGTGCTCCTACGCCTAAGGTAATGGCATATCCATTCATGTACTTTGACATATAACCCGCAATGAATTATTTAAACAAAGAATGTTTAATCAAACGATATATTTACTCAAATATTAGTAAATATTAAATAGACAACAGGAAAAGCATAGATAGAGCCATTATTCTTTACAGTGTTACGCAGGATAGAAGCTACCTTAGTCCCAATTCAACCACGCAGACAAAATTAACCACCTGAGCTTGACCCACATCCCTCTCAACCTTTACTACCCGCTCAAACATTTTCTTCTTAAGTGCCATAACTATCCCTGCCTCTAGAGATTCTGCAGGCGCTGGAAATCCAGTGTAACACACACAAAATGCTGGAGGAACTCAGCAGGTCAGGCAGTGTTCCCGGAAAGATGTTTCTGCCCGAGACCCTTCATCAGGACCGGAAGGGAAGGGTGGGGGGGAGAAGATGTCAAGAGTGCGAAGTGGGTGGGGGGGGGGGGAGCGGTCAGATGGGTGGGGGAAGGTGGGATACAGTTAGAAGCTGGGAGGTGATAGGTGGAAAAGGGAGAAGGCTAAAGGAGGAATGTGATAGGAGAGGAGAGTGGACCGCACAAGAGAAGGCGAAGGAGGGGCACCGGAGGGAGGTGATAGGCCAGCGAGGAGGAGAGGTAAGAGGGGAGTCAGAATGGAAGAAAAAGGAAAGGGAAAGGGGGGGATTACTGCAAGTTAGAGAAATCAATGTTCATGCCATCAGGTTGGAGGCATCTACCGCCTTTTTAGTAGCTCAGTCCATCTACCCACCAACTTCAGTGTCCTTCAGATCCTACTTAAGTCCTCTAAGCTCTTACCTTAAGCCTGTGCCTTTTAGATCGGGACTCCCTTACTCTGGACACTGTGACCATTCACCTTATCTGTGCCCCTCAGGATTTTATAAACCCCCGTAAGGTCACCCCTTAGAAAGGCAAGTCCCAGCCTATACCGCCTCTCCCTACAACTCCAGCGCTCACCCGCACCCACAAGCCCCCAGCGCGGGGACTGCCCTCTCCGGCTTAACGACATCCGTTCTATTGCTGGGCGACCAGAACTGCATGCAGGGCTCCAAAGAAAGATCTTAAGATGAGTTTTGATGTGCATGTCGATGTGGCGTGCTCCGTGGACAGTGCGCGCTGGGGGGTGGGGTGGGGTGTTTTGCCCTGCGCAGAGTTGAGTTCAGTGCTTCAACTTAATGCAGTGCTCTGAAATCACATCTGTACTGCTATGCTGTAGGTTTTTCATTCAGCAGCTCTGTAAGAGCAGTCTGTTCTGCGGTCAACTTGTTTGGGTTATTGCTGAAGATAAGGGATGATGTGGAATGTGTACCATCCAATTAGCGGGAGGTTCAGGTGCGGGACGGTAAGGTTGGTCTTGGGGTTTTGTTCAAGAGGAGATGGAGAGAGAAGATGCCGGGGAGAGCATTATCTTGTGGCATTAATTTATAACAGGGTAGTGAATTACACAGTCTCCACACAAACGGGGTTGTGGGGGGGGGGGGGAGACTGCCTCAGTCTCACACGTTTGGTGGGGCTGGAGATCGTCTTTCATGGACTTACGCAGCCAAGGAAACCCGAGTGTTTCATTAATATCAGGGAATGTATACAACCCGAAATTCTTACTCTTCACAGACAGCCACAAAAGACAAAAAAAAAACCCCAATTGAATGACAGAAATGTCGGCACCCCAAATCCCCCCTCCCCTTATTTGTTCCAGCAAAAACACCACCATGCAACCAATGGAAAAACACCGAAAGAAACCATAACCCAGGTTCTAATCAGAAGACTAATTCGGCATCTCAGGATAAGCTCTCTCTCAGCTAGCGAAGCGGCGGGAGAGAGAGATATCGCTCCTGCAACAAACGAGAGTGGGAGGCCAGCACCTCGCCATTTCTCGCGAGCCGGTGACAAGCCAATGTGTCTGTCGCGTGCACGTCGGAACGCGTCGCTTGTGCCAACGGCAGCCTGGGGAAACCGGCCACATGGCAGCAAGCCCACAATTTACTAACCCTAACCCCGTGCGTCTTTGGGACGTGGGAAGAGAAGGGGGTGCCCAGAGGAAGCCCTCTGGGGCCGTGTTGAGAACAAACTCCTCCAGAGAACTGAACCTCAATTGCTGCAATAGCATTACTCTAATCACTAAGCTACTGGGCCACACGTGGAGGAGCAGAGATTTAAGGTTATTGATACTACTGGAGAGGAATTAAAGGAAGTTTCTATATCCAAAGATGGAAGAGAAATGAGCCAATACAATGTAGAGGATTGAGAGATTTGACAGAGCGATACAGAATTATGAAGGGTATATATGGGGTAGATGCAAGCACGCTTTTTCCACTGAGGTTGGGTGGGACAACACCTTGAGGTCACGGGTTAAGGGTGAAAGGTGAAAAGTTTAAGGGGAACATGCGGGGAAACCTAGAGGGCCGTGAGGGCGCAGAACGAGCTGCCAGCGCAAGTGGTGCTTGCGAGCTCGACTTCAACGCTTAAGAGCAGTTCTGGTAGGTACATGAATGGCAGGGGTACGGAGGGCGATGGTGGATGGGAGTCGGCAAGTTGAAAGGGTCTAGATGGGTCGAAGGGCCCGTTCCCGTTTCCACGACGACTACTAGCTCACCGGCTAGGCCGCCCCGCGTACAGGGCCTGCCCAGCGTCCCGGTGCAGGTGCGACGCGGCGGCGGCCTACCTTGCTGCTCTTCGAAGGCGGCCCACAGCAGGTGAAGGGTGGGCTTCTTGGGCAGGTGAACCATGCAGGCCCTCTGGAAGACATTGCGGACGGCCTCCACGCTGTGGTTCTCCAGGTACTTGGCGTACTGTGGGGAGAAGGAGGTCAGAGAAGGATGAGGCTAGACGAGCAGCAGACCGTTCCGGCGCCTCTGCGCCGCATTAGAAAATAAAAAGACATCATGGTACAGCTTATTGAGAACTGGAGGGGTCACTCACAGTGATAACACGCTTACACATTTCTTCCGCAATCCCTTAACTTCTTTAGTTTGAAGCAACACGAGCAGATAAAACAGCAATGGAATTAAAAGATTATGTTAGAAGTCAAGTCATCAAAGAAAAACGTGAAATTCTTTTGTTGGAACGCTTGCAAACAAAAACAACAAAACACAAATTGAAATAAAAAAGGTTCAGGAAGCCGCTGGTGGGAGGGGGTGTGGAGACCGGGCAGGACTGCCGGGGTCTGCACCCCCTCCCGAGGGCGAGCTTCTGAGAAAGGGGGGTTCACCTTGATCCAGAAGTCCTCGTACAGAGCACAGGCGATCACGCAGCGCTCGAATAGTACCAGTACTCGCTCGTTGGTGCCGCTGGCGATCTCGAAGTCCAGGTAGTCCTTCCAGTTCTTCAGCTGCACCCTCTCCAGGGGCTTGACGTGGAAGTAAGGTCGCTTGATCTGGGGAGAGGGCAGCAAGAGGTGGCAGTGAGCGGGGCAGAGGTCGAGAGATAGGCCCCCGCCCCCTCCCCGCTCCTTCAGCCGCGCAGCGTCTTCACTTTTCTGCAAACCCTTACTAAGCCTACCACCGTGCGTTGATCATGCTCTGAATCGGATCGCTGATCTAAGGAAGGGCGAGCTAGCGTTGGAGAGCGCCCAGAGCAGTTCCACAAGAATGAAGGCGTAAACAAACTGGAAGCCTTCGATGGCTCCGGGCCCGTACCCGATTGCGTTTAGAAGACAAGAGAGGAGAATCTCATTGAAACCTATCAAATCTTAAAGGCCCAGATAGTGTGGATGAAGACAGGATGCTTCCTATAGTGGGGGAGTCTCCGACCAGAGGGCACAGCCGTGGAATAGGACGTCTCTTCGGAACAGAGGTGAAGAGGAATTTCTTTTTCCGGCCAGGGGCTGGCAAATCTGTGGAACTTGTTGCCACAGACAGCCGTGAAGGCCAAGTCACTGGGTATATTTAAAGCAGAGGTTGATAGGTTCTTGATTGGTTGAAGGTTGCGGGAAGAAGGCGGAAGAACAGGGTCAGGAGGGGTTGATCGAATGGCGGAGCAGACTCAATGGGCCAAATAGCTAAAGAAATTCCTTCTCATCTCTATTCTAAAGGGATGTCCTATACTGGGGCTGTGCCCCCTGGTCCTAGACTCCCCCAGTATTGGAAACAAGCCATCTTTTTTTTTACTCAGTACCCATCTGTACCTTTGTAAAGCTGAGATGAGGGGTTAACACCGGGAATTATTTGGGGTGTCGGACACATCGAGAGAGGGGCAGATTCCGTTTGAATGGCAGGCCAACCTCCCCCTTTCCAGCACAGTCACCGGAGTGGAGCGCGACCCCGCCAAGCAAGGCAGCGCAGAGTCGCCCTTACCGCCTCTTCGAAGTGCCACCTCTTGCTGACCTCCTCCTCGTTCAGGAGGTACATCTCTTGCCGAGTGGCCTCCAGGTGGGCTCTGATCCTCCCCATCTCCGTGTCGGCCTGGACGGGCATGGAGGGAAAGGAAGGGGACACAGATCAGCCGGGGAGGGGGGGGGGGAGGATGAGCATCTCGGTACAGAGCACATTCACGAAACGGGTCCCCACCCCCCTGTACACAACAGCTCACGGCAACACACCCTGGAACACACATAGAATGGCACCATCTTCACAGTGGACCACACAATAAATCTACGCCACCTACTGGGGACAGGAGCAGAGCCCAGCGTGATCCTCTGCTGCTGTGGCCCATCTACTGCAAAGTTCAACGTGTCGTGCATTCAGAGATGCTCTTCAGCACACCACTGTTGTAACGTGTGGTTATTTGAGTTTCTGTTGCCTTCCTGTCAGCTTGAACCAGTCTGGCCCATTCTCCTCTGATCTCTCTCATTAACAAGGCGTTTTCACCCACAGAACTGCCCCTCACTGGATTTTTTTTTTGGTTTTCCGCACCATTCTCTGTAAATTCTCCAGACTGTGAAGGGAGGAAGGGGGCAGGGGAAGGGAGAGGAACGCAGCCCTCTCCTGAGAAGTCAATTATGTCACGCCAATCCTTTGACATTGGAGTCAACGGACTAGAAAAAGGGTCCCCACCCTTTCTTGCAGCGCCGACCGGTTTAATATTAACAATATTCTTGTGGACCAGCCGCCGGGGGGGAGGGGGTGTTCAAGTAGGGTTAAGCTCACCTCAACATGTCCTTTACAGTTAGGGTTGCCAACTTTCTCACTCCCAAATAAGGGACAAAATTAGCAGTCAAATCCCGGGACACTTTACCCCAGGAAAGACTACCATGACCATGAAGCCTTGCGTGGGCACCTGTGTGCGCATGCGCGTACCTGCCGATTTTTTCCCCACAAATCGGTTTTGCCTTCATCTTCCCGACTATACTGTACATACATTATTTCTACTTTACATAGGCTGTGTATTTATCATATCATTCCTGCTTTTGCTATATGTTAGTGTTATTTTAGCTTTTATGTGTTATTTGGTATGATTTGGTAGGTTATTTTTTGGGGCTGGGAACACTCAAAAATTTTTCCCATATAAAGTAATGGTAATTGCTTCTTCGCTTCACGCCATTTTGGCACGAAAGGTTTCATAGGAACGCTCTACCTTAGCAGGGGAAATACGGGACAAGGGCGATCCTGTATGGGACAAACCAATTTAGCCCGATATACGGGATGTCCCAGCTGATACGGGACAGTTGGCAACGCTATGTTCAAGTTCAACAGTGTGTGACGGAATGAGGAAAGGTGCAGCTGACTCGTATCGTTTCCTCGCGGCCCGGTAGCACATGCTTTGTGGCACGGTGGTTGGGGACCGCTGGACTAGAACTACCCTGTGATTACTGGCAACGTAGGCAGACAATATGGCCTTAGGACGCCTGGCATCGCACGGCCCTTACCGTGTACACGGTTCAGCAAACTGCAGCCCAACAGTCAGCAAGAGCGACTGTACTTTCTCCCCGTCACCACAGACAAAAGAGCAGGCGGAAAGGACGAATATTAGCCGGGGGACTGAGATCAAGAGCTGCTAGCTGAACCCTGGTTAGACCACACTTGGAGTACTGTGTTCAATTCTGGCCGCTTCATTACAGGCAGGGCGTGGAAGCTTTAGAGGGGGCGCAGAGGAGGTTCACCAGGATGCTGCCTGGATTAGAGAGCACGTCTTATGAGGGCAGGTTGAGCGAGCGAGGGCTTTTCTCTCGGGAGCGGAGGAGGACGAGAGGTGACTGATAGAGGTGTGCGAGATGGTAAGAGACATTGAGAGAGGGGACAGCCAGCAGGGGTTTTTCCTCAGGGCAGAAATTTCTAACGTGAGGGAACATAATTTTAAGGTGACTGAAGGAAGGTGTAGGGGGTGCGTCAAGAGGAAGGTTTTTTTTTAAACATACAGTGGTGGGTGCGTGCAACGCACTGGTGAAGGAAGACATGCTGGGGACGTTTAAGGAATTCTTAGATAGGCCCATGGATGAAAGGAAAATGGAGGGTGACGTGGGAGGGAAGGGGTAGATGCATCGTAAAGAAAGCCAAAAGGTCAGGACAACATTGTGAGCTAGAGGGTCCGTACTGTTTTATGAGTCATACAGTGTTCTCCTGGTAAACAAATCCATCCACCTCTGGCCCTTGACTATCATATGTTGAAAGATTGGAGCAACTGGGCTTGTGTACTCTGGAATTTAGAAGGCTGAGAGGGGATCTGATTGAAACATATAAGATTATTAAGGGATTGGACACGCTAGAGGCAGGAAACATGTTCCCGATGTTGGGGGAGTCCAGAACCAGAGGCCACAGTTCGAGAATAAGGGGTAGACCATTTAGAACGGAGTTGAGGAAAAATTTTTTCACACAGAGGGTTGTGGTTCTGTGGAATGCTCTGCCTCAGAAGGCAGTGGAGGCCAATTCTCTGGATTCTTTCACGAAAGAGATGGATAGAGCTCTTAAAGATAGCGGAGTGATTATGGGGAGAAGGCAGGAACAGGGTACTGATTGTGGATGATCACAGTGAATGGTGGTGCTGGCTCGAAGGGCTGAATGGCCTCCTCCTGCACCTATTGTTTATTGTCTTTACTTTTCCTCACCTGCCTATCACTCCCCCCCAACCCCCCCAGTTCCCCTCTTCCTATGCTCCCCATCTGATTCCTTCCTCTCCAGCCCCCTTGACGTCTCCCACCTGGTTTCACCGATCACCTTCCAGCTAACCTTCCCCCCCCTGCCCCCCACCTTTTTTATTCCAGCATCTCCCCCCTTCCTTCTCAGTCCTGAAGAAGAGCCTCGGCCTACAGCAGCGACTGTTTATTCATTCCCAGGGATGCCGACTTCCTCCGGCATTTTGCACGTGTTGCTCGGCGCAGAAACAGGCCCTTCGGCCCATTTAAGCTGCCCACTCCCATCGACCTGCACCAGGGCCACGGTCCCCCACATCCCTACCATCCATAGACACATCCAAGCTGCCCTTAAAAACGCTGAGACAGCTGTGCTCTGTATTGGTCCTGGGACCACAGCTGCTGGGGCGGTCGAGCGGTTACCGATGAACTACGGTTTCCGGCGGTACTTGTGAGGTCACCTTCTCTTGGTCTGTGGTGCCAACGCCAGGCGGAGGGTCATCGCCGGGTGGACCCTCGTCCGAATCCCCTTCAGCCGCGGCGAGGCTGGTCACGACCTCCGACCTCAGCCTGAGGAACTCATCAGTGGACAGGATGTCCTTGGGCGAGTAGCTCTGCACGTGCTCCTTGAACCTGTGTGAGGGGCAAGAGCTGCTGTTATCGGTCAGCCACCGGCTGGGTGCGGGGTGGGGGCACTGAGGTGACCACGGCGTTCCCCTGCCAAACCCCCCCCTTTACACTTGACCTTCCAGCCCCATGTCCGAAAGAGCAGAGTGTTCACCATACCTATGCCCACTGCATGTCCCCAGATCCACAGTGTCTCAATTCACTCACCCCTGCTCAAAATTTACTACAGTGCGCAAGATGATATTTTTTTTAAAAGATTACTCTGGACAACAAAGATTTTGCTTCCTGAACACTTTTGGGTGATCTTATGGATTTTCAGCTGATGATCGTGAAAATCACCATGAAATTTCCCAGTCACACACCATTTTTTGAAATCAGCTATATTTACAATTTCAATCCATAATTCGAGTCAATTAAAATGTTGCCCACAACGTCAGCCGGGAAGTTTTCTATCTTGTTGAGGGCATGCTTAGGCAGGGCGGGACAGGTTTTAGAAAGGCTATAAATTTCCGTGATGGAATTCGATATTTGGGACAGATGCTTCCTAGAATTATAGATGTTAAGATTTTAGGAAGGCAGTTTTGTTGATCCACAAATCAAACAGGTCATTGATGACAGGCAATTCGAAGATCTTCTGGTGGGACCGGAGAAAATCACATGGAAGGCATTCAAGGATGTTGTAGCTGGTTGACAGCATGCTTCAAGCACACAACCGTGTCTGTACAGCTGGGTGGGTATGGACAACTATGTGTAGCTGGTTGACAGCACGCTTCAAGCACACAACCGTGTCTGTACAGCTGGGTGGGTATGGACAACTATGTGTAGCTGGTTGACACCATGCTTCAAGCACACAAAACCATGAAGTGCAACATGTCACTAAAAATTCACTTTCTGCATTCCCACTTAAGACTTCCTCCCTGCAAATCTTGGCACTGTCGGCGACGAGCATGGTGAAAGGTTTCACCGGGACATCGTGGTCATGGAGAAACGGTATCAGGGCAACTGGAATCCATCAATGCTGGCTGATTATTATTGGACATTTAAGCAAGAAGCCTCAGACACTGTGTAAAAAAATCATCAACAAACCATTATTAGCCGAGTTGAATTATTGTAAAGTGTCAGCACTGTTGTGCAATTAAATGCATTATACTCAATAAAAGTTAATTTCTTGTTTCTCCAAATTCCTACATGATACAAGAAGTTCAGCTTCCATCAGTCTATCATAAACAAAAAGAAAAGATAATTCTGAGGAAGCAACACTTCTGGAAAAGTTTGTTGTCCAGCATCTTTGCCAATTTGGGTACACGTAGTGAAAAGAGGTTCGCCACCCCTACACAAGGGATGATCTCTATCGGGGGTAACCCACGTGCACATCCCATGCACGGAGAACGGCAAAGGCTGGGATCGAACCATTATCGCTGGAGCCGAGAGTCAGCGTCTCTGCCCACTACACTCAAAAACCTCTAAAGCTCTCCGCCGAGTTCTCCCAGTATGAACTTACAGAGAACTCCACGAACACACTCTGTGCTGTGATCCACACCTCAAGCAGAATAGCCTGTTCAGTACGCAACCTCCCTCCCCTCCGCCCCCCAGCCCTCACTCACTTCTCAAAGTGGTGGCTGTACAGTTGGGTGGGTATGGACAGCAGCCGGTCGTAGATGGCGGTCACAGCCTTCAAGTTCCCCTGCTCCTTCTCCCAGTTCACGTACAGGTCCCAGAGTCGGTCGGAGCGGAAGTCCGTGCCGGCTGCAGCCAGCGCCATTTCAAACACGCTGTGTGTGGGGGGAGGGAGGGGGGAGAACAGAAAGCGAGAAGCGCTCGTCAGGCGTGACACAGCGGCAGGGATCAGCGCAGAGCAGGAGCGGTTTAAAGTCCGAAGTAAATTTATTATCAAAGTACGCACACCACTTCGAGATTCATTTCCTTGCAAGGAAAATAATAGAATTTATGGAAAAACCTATAAACAAAAAATGACAACTAATGTGCAGAGAAAAATGATTTTTTCCATTTAGAGATACAGCGTGATAACAAGCTCTTTGGCCCACAATGTTCTTCCAACGTTTTAACCTTCTCTAAGATCAATCTAACCCTTCCCTCCCAAATCGCCCCTCCATTTTTCTTTCATCCATGCACCCATCTTAAATGTCCCTAATGTATCTGCCTCTCTACCACCCCCGGCAGCTCCACACACCCACCTCTCTCTGTGTGAAAAATTCTGACATCTCTCCCCCCAATACTTTCATGCAATCACCGTCAAATTGTGCCCCCTCATGTTAGCCACTTCCGTCCTGGCTGTCCACTCAAACCCTCTTAACATCCTGTCCACCTCTATCGAGTCACTTCTCATCCTCCTTCGCTCCAAAGAGAAAAGACAGGATGCTGCCCGGATTGGAATGGGGTTGAGAGGGATTGCACGATGAAATCGGGGAGCAGACTGGCTCTGCCCCTATGTCTTATGGTCGTACTCTCCAACCCAGGGTAAACCTCCTCTGCACCCTCTCTAGAGCTTCCACATCCTCCCTATAATGAGGGGACCGGAACTGAACACAACAGTCCAAGTCTGACCTAACCAGGGCTTTATAAATCTTTAACAAAAGAAAAATCTGCAGAGGCTGGAAATCCGAGCGACACACACAAAACGCTGGGGGAGCCCAGCGGGCCAGGCAGCGTCTGTGGGGGAAAAAGAACAGTCGACGTTTCGGGCCGAGACCCTTCGGCAGGACTGGAGAGAGGAAGCTGAGAGTTACAAGGTGGGAGGAGGGGAGAGAGGAACCCGAGGTGATAGGTGAAACCAGGAGGGGGGTGGGATGAAGTAAAGGGTTGGGAAGTTCAGTGGTGAAAGAGACAGAAGGCCATGGAAGAAAGGAAAAAGGGGGGGAGCACCAGAGTTGATGAATGGGCAAGGAGATAACATGAGAGAGGTGAAGGGGGATGGGGGGGAATTACCGGAGGTTTGAAAAATCAATGTTTATGCCATCAGGTTAAAGGCTACCCAAACGGAATATAAGGTGTTGCTCCTCCAACCTGAGATGGCCTCATCACGACAGTGGAGGAGGCCATGGGTGGACATATCGGAATGGGAATGGGAAGCAGAATTAAAATGGGTGGCCACCGGGAGATCCCATTTGTTCTGGCAGACGGAGCGCGGATGCTCGGCGAAGCGGTCTCCCAATCTACGCCAGGTTGTACTGATATACAGGAGGGCGTGCCGGGAGCACCGGACACAGTGTATGACCCCAACAGACTCGCAGGTGATGTGTCGCCTCACCTGGAAGCCCTGAATGGTGGCGAGGGAAGAGGCGTAGGGGCAGGTATGGCACTCGTTCCGCTTGCAAGGGTAAGTGCCAGGAGGGATGAATAGACGAGGCAATGGCGTAGGGAAAGGAGGAAGGGAGGGGGTGGGGGAAGATGTGCTTGGTGGTGGGATGGCAGAAGTTTCGGAGAATTATGTGCTGGACGCGGAGGGAGGCCGCTGGGGTGGTAGGTGAGGTAGGTGGCTGCATGGATGGGCTGATAGGCCTGCTCCATTTTCGTTCGTGTTTTCTCTTTTTAACCGGGGAGGGGGGGGATTTGGGGGCTGATTATCATGCTGCCTTTCTTGGTTTCACGGCTACCCAGAGTAGGAGAATTTTGAGTTGTATACTTTGATAATAAATGAACCTTTGAGTTTCCGGGACAGAAGATGGCCTCCCAGCCTCCTACCACCACCCTCCCCTCCCTCCACAACCCCACTCGCTTACCTGCGGAGCTTCACCGAGGTATCGGGGCTCGTGGGCTCGAGGATTTCTTGCAGAAATGTGATGTAGTGGACCCACAGGTCCACGCTGAGTGGGATGGACTGCAAACCTCGCTGGTAAACCTGCGCCGGGAGAGCAGAACAGTAACACTAGAGATTCTGCGGATGCTGGGATTCCAGAGCAACGCCACGCAACGCGCACGCGCACACAAAGCGCAAGAGGAACTCAGCGGGTCAGGCAGCATCTATGAAAGGGAATAAACGTTTCAGGCCGAGACCCTTCACCAGGTGAGACCACCAGACAGGAAATTTGGAACTAAAGCTCGCTAGAGGGAGTTACGTTCAATGTTTTAATATTAATAACAGACAGACTAAAAAGAACATAGAACAGTTCAGGCCCTTGGGTCCACGATGTTTGTGCTGACCCGTTAACCGACTCTAAGATCAATCTAACCCTTCCCTACGGACTCCTCCATTTTTCTATCACCCATGTGCGTATCTAAGAGTCTTTTAAGCGTCCTTAATGTATCTGCTTCCTCCAAGAGGACCACAACCTTGCCGTAGGGTTTGGAGGCTTGCCTGCCTCAGTGACCCGGAGGGCTCTGCTGGCTGGAGTCAGGGCTTTGTGCTTTGGGTCACCCATGCCAAACAGGTCAAAGGGGAGAGGCCAGACTGAGGGTGGTCCACCGGTCCTCCAGGTTCGGGACTAACAACCCTGACTGGTCAGACAAAACAGTTATGGAAACAGCAGTGAGGAACCCTTCTACATCTGAGTGTGACGGTATTGCTGAGTCTCCACCCGGGACTTGCGTTAACTGACAGGAGTGAAAACCAAGAGGAAGCTCCTGACACGAGGGGGGAAGCCCTGAACACCGCCAGAGATGGAGGACCTTCATCGCTGCCGGAAACGCCAGCGGCGTAACGGACAGTAGAGTGATCTGGCAGTGGACTCAGCTCTACCTATAAACCCTTTCCCCAGAACCCTTAATTCCCCCGCTATGGAAAAACCCTTCTAACTGTGTCTTCAATCTATTTGGACTCCACTGCTTCCCCGGGCAGAGAACTCCACAGATTCACTCCTCTCTGGGAAAAGCCGTCCCTCTTCATCTCCCACGGGGCAGAAGTCAAGCGATATTGGTGACAACGGGGCTTCGCTTCCAGGTGACTGCAATTCCTCCACGGCCCGGGACTTGCATGTCTGGTGGTCGCGAAAGCCAAGGGGAAGCTGCTGAAAGTGACGGAGGAAGCCGTGAACGCCGCCAGAGATGCAGGACTATCGCGGCGCCAACAGGCAAAAGAAGAGTGAATCCGCTTCTACTACCATCCCTGTGCTCTGGGAAGAGCAAGGAAGCTCAAAGCTGGAATTCAGAAGGATGAGAGGAGATCTTACAGCATCATATAATATTATAAAAGGGATAAATAAGATAGAGGCACAAAAGTTGTTTCCACTGGTAGGTGAGACTAGAACTGAGGGACATAAACTCAAGATTCAGGGGAGTAGATGAGGAGGAACTGCTTTTCCCAGAGAGTGATAAATCTCTGGAATTCTCTGCCCAATGAAGCAGTGGAGGCTATCTCAGTAAGTATATTTAAGACAAGGTTGGATAGATTTTTGCACAGTAGGGGAATTAAGGGTTATGGGGAAAAGGCAGGTAGGTGGAGATGCGTCTGTGGCCAGATCAGCCATGATCTTATTGAATG
Source organism: Mobula birostris (assembly GCF_030028105.1). Taxonomy (NCBI): domain Eukaryota; kingdom Metazoa; phylum Chordata; class Chondrichthyes; order Myliobatiformes; family Myliobatidae; genus Mobula; species Mobula birostris. Next base: position 17,385,672 of record NC_092397.1, read on the forward strand.
GCAGAGCAGGCTCGACAGGCCAGATGGCCGACTCCTGCTCCCGTTTCTTTTGCTCTTCTCGACCCCATTATCGGCCCGCACTGCACTTTCTCCAACCCCAACACAACATTCGATATTCTGTTGCTTTCCCTCGTACTGTCACGATACCCCAACGCGATGGCTGGCACGGTAGTGCAGCGCTTAGCACAGTGGCTTACGGTACAGGCGACCCGGGTTCAATTCCCACCAATGCCCGTAAGGGGTTTGCACGCTCTCCCCCCCCCCCCCGGTGACCGCGTGGGTCTCCCCCTACAGTCCAAAGACCTGCCGGTTGGTGGGTTAACTGATCACTAAATTGTCCCATGATTAGGCGAGGGTTAAACTGTGGGGATTGTCTAGCAGCAATTCGCGCTGTTTCTCAATAAATCCATGAAAAAACTTCATCTCTCTATAGGTACGTGTCAATAATGAACCAATTCATCTCCTTTATTGCATCTGACCCACTCCTACTCCCTCAGGAAGTCTAAAAACTAACTTTTCTTCTTAACGGCTTTTCCTAGCTCTGACGAAGAGTCTCTGATCTGAAATTTTTGATTCTTTTACCGGCTGACTCGCTGAACACTTCCAGCATTTTGCGCTTTGACCTTGGCTCGCTAACACACTTCGGAAGCGGCAAGTGCCTTTGGGCCGAATAGGCTGACCATTCCGCTACGGCTAATCGGCGGCACGCCCCAGGAGAGCGCAAAGTCCAATTCACTTAATCACGCAGATATCCTTACTGGGGTGATCGGTCATACGGGTTTAAAAAAAAGCAGCCAAGAAAGAAGGGCCAGCATCAGTTCTCACCTCCTCCGCCTCTTTGGTGAACCCCAATCTCTTCTCAATATCGGCGTACTTCTTCCAGTAGCCGTAACAGTAAGGGTAGCGAGTGAAGAACGAGTCGAACGCCCTCCGGACGGCCCAAATGTGATTCTGAAAGGAAGGAAGCACGCGGCACAGGCGTTAGACTGGCCCGAGGGGTGCAAATCGCCCGTGCCGGCCAAGAGGCCCATTGTCAGTAGACAGGAAGCACCTCCCCACCACCCCGCAGGGGCAAGATGTCCAACAGCATTTAAGGCGAGTGGGGGGCAAGTTCAAAGGGGATGGGAGGGGCAAGTTTGTTTCTCTTTACACAGAGTGACGGGTGACGGGAGCGTGCTGCCCGGGGTGGCGGTAGAGGCAGGTAAACTCGGGACTTTCAGGAGGCGTTCAGATAGGCACATCAATGTGAAGGAAATTGGACATTGTGTCGGCAGAAGGGATTAGATTAGCTGGCCATTTTACTGCTGATTTAACTGGTCAGGGCCAAAGGACCTGACCGTCTGTTGTCCTGCTCCCTGGACTAAGCTCGCCCCATTTGGCTCAGTTTGGCCCACCTCCAATCCAAGTGCCTTTCGTGACTGCACCCACCTTGACAGTTCCTCCAGCAGCTCGTTCCACTCCCGATGTGAAGGTTGCTGCCCCAGACCCCTTTTCAACTAACTCATTGGGATACGGCGCAGGATAGGCCCTTCCGGAATCTCGAGCCGCCCTGCCCAGCTACTGCCCGGATTTACCCCGAACCTAACCGCGGGGCAATTAGGCTACCAACCGGTGCGTCTTCAGACTGGGAGCACCCGGAGGAAACCCACGCACTCCACGGGGTGGCACGGTGAGCACAGCGCTTTACAGTACCGCTGGCCCAGGTTCAATTCCTGCTGCTGCTGGTAAAAGGGTTACACGTTCTCCCCCACCCCCGTGACAGGCGAGTCTCCCCCCACTGGGGAATTGGTCAGCGTAACTTGTCCCATGGTTAGGCTGGGGTTAAACCGGGGGAGGGGGTTGCTGGGCAACGCGGCTCGACGGGCTGAGGGAGGCCTATTCTGTGTTTTATCCCATCGGGCACAAGGTGCAGAAGCCTGATGTCCCACACCACCAGGTTCGGGAACAGCGACTTCCCTTCAACCTTCGAGTTGATTTTTTAATAGGTATTTCGATACACTATGGAATAGGCCCTTTCAGCCCTTCAAACCATCCCCGATCTGGCACGAAACTAATCGCCGGACAATTTACAATGACCCATTGACCTACCAACTGGTGTACCTTTAGACCGTGGGGAGAACTCGGAGAAAACTGGCCCATTCCGTGGGCCTCCTTACAGATGACTTTGGAACTGTACTCCGACGCTAACCGCCACGGTGTCTTTCTCCCTCGCCCACGCCCTCCAGCCCTTGAATCCCTTTCCTGGGGAGAAAAGGCCACGTGCGCTCACCCGATCTGGGCCCCTCGAAGTTTTGTACACCTCTATAGGGTCACCCCTCGGCTGGCTACACTCCAAGGGCTCAAAACCAGGTTTACTATCACTGACACAGGCAATTCTGCAGATGCTGGAAATTCAAGCAACGCACATAAAAGTTGCTGGTGAACGCAGCAGGCCAGGCAGCATCTCCAGGAAGAGGTACAGTCGATGTTTCGGGCCGAGACCCTTCGTCAGGACTAACTGAAGGAAAAGCTAGTAAGAGATTTGAAAGTGGGATCTCGCCCTCCCCCTCTCAAATCTCTTACTAGCACTTCCTTCAGTTAGTCCTGACGAAGGGTCTCTGCCCGAAACGTCGACCGTACCTCTTCCTGGAGATATTGCCTGGCCTGCTGCGTTCACCAGCAACTTTGATGTGTGTTACTATCACTGACACAGGCAATTTGTTGTTTTGTGGATGCGGTACAGTGTAAGGCAAAGAAATTATTGAAAATTAGGATTATAAATGAATTATGGTTGCAAAAGAGGAATAGTGAGGTAGTGTTTATGGGTTCACGGACTGTTCAGAAATCTGCTGACAGCAGGGAAGAAGCTGTTCCTAAATGCATAAAACTCCAGATTCAGAACCAAGTTTATTATAAGGCCAGAAGAGGTAGGAGCAGAATTAGGCCTTTTGACCCAACAAGTCTGCCCCGCCATTTCATCATTTTCCCTGTCAGCCCCAATCTCCTGCCTTCATGCCCTGACTGATCACGAGTCCATCAACCTCTGCCTTAACAACTCGGCCTCCATCACCGCGTGGGGCAATGAATTCCACAGATTCACCACCCTCTAGCTAAAAAGATTCCTTCTGATCTCCATTCTAAAAGGGACGCCCCTCTATTCTGAGGATGTGCCCTCTGGTCACCATAGAAAACATCCCCTTCACATCCACTCTATCACGGTCTTTCACTATTCGCTAGGTTTCAATGAGGTCACCCCTCGTTCTTCTGAATTCCAGTGAATACCGGCCCAGAGCCATCAAAGGCTTTTCAAATGACAAGATTCTTACTGCTATGCTGTAGGCATTTCATTTTTGCAGTTCTGTAAGAGCGGTCTGTTCTGCTTTCAGCATGTTTGGGTTTGAGCTAAAGGTAAGGGGCTTTGTTGTCCAGCTTAGGAACATTGTGTCAGCCAGTCAGGATGGTGAAGTTTCTAGAGAACGCTGGTCAGAGAGGTTTTGGAGACAGATGCCGGTGTGGGTCCAGGTCTTTTTGGCGGGAGCTGGGACAAGACGGGAGGGAAGATGGCTGAGGATGCCATTCCCGTTGCACAAGGCACTTCGTGCGAATCACTGGCTTCAAGGAAGAAGGACCAATACTCCCGTGGGGGAGCCTGCGTGGATTTCGAGCGACGTTCGGAAGGTTGTTTGTGCATTCATGCAGACCAGCGCGAGAGTTAACAACAACTGCAAGATGAGCTCCAACTAATGTGTGCATTTGGACTGGGTTAACTGTAATGGGCCCTTTTTATTTATTTCTTTTCCTATTAACTGTTTGATAAAGCTGAAATTTGTAAAAACACTTCCTTTATAATTGTATGCAGTGTATGATCTGTATTTCTTGTCGACGGGTAATTGCAAGTGGGCAGCACTTACACAGTATTCGCTCAGATCGGGGTGCGGGCGATTGAAACGTCCCAGCTCTCCCGGTCTGGTGGGACCCAAGTCGTATCGACCCCAGGCGTACAGAGTTCGGGGAGGGTGGTCTTTTCACCGCTGTGTCCACTGGCTTGTTAGCGAGGGGCTAACCAGCCATGTTACTAGAGACGCCTGGTAAAAAGGGGTTTCACTAGCATGGTTGGGTGGAGGTGGTGACAGCTTCTGCGAAGAGAGGCAGGAGGGGGGCTTTGATGTTTCTATCTCTCATTCTATGGGGATTCCTGTTTCGTGGCTGTCTGTGCAGCTTAAGAATTTCAGGTTGTGGACTGTACATGTTCTCTGGTATTAGACGAACCTTTGAAGGTTCCCACGTGGTGGGCAGGCAGATGCATTAGGGAGGGGTAAACTGGACCGATATTGCTGAACACGTTATAGCACGTAAGCAACGCTCTAAGGGGGGGGGGGGGGCGCGACATAGCGCGACCGCTTCGCGCCAGCGATCGCCGGTCGGGGTTCGGCTGCCATCATCTGTCAGGAGTTTGCACGCTCTCCCCATGACCCCGCGGGTTTCCTCCGGGTGCTCCGGTCCCGTCCCCCCCCCCGCCTCGCCACGGCCCAAAGACGCACGGGTTAGCGTCGGTGAGCTGCGGGCATGCGATGTTACCGCCGGAAGCGGGGCGACGCTTGCGGGCCCGCCCCCAGCACAATCCTGGCTGACTTGGTTTGGCGCACTTCACTGTAGGTACAAGTGACAAGCCCTCCAGGAGCACCTCAACCTCACTGTGGGGCTTGGAGGCTCGCCTGCCTCAGTGACCCGGAGACCTACGCTGGCCGGAGCCGGGGCTATATTCTCTGGCTCTTGGTAGGGTCACCCCGGCCAAACAGGTCAGAGGGTAGAGGCCAGAGTAAGAGTGGTCCACTGGTCCTCCAGGTTCAGGGGTTCAGCTCAGGGCTAACAACCCTGACTGGGAAATAAAAGTTATGGAAACAGCAATGAAGAATCTTTCTACATCTGGACGGTCAGAGACTGAGGACCCTCACTGCTGTCCCAAACGCCAGCGGCGGAACGGGAGGTTTAAAAAAAAAGGCACATGACAAATAAAGAGAATCTTTAAAACATTTAAGCTCTGTTGGAATACTTGCTGGTGGCATTATCCGGGGGAAGGTGTGGCAAGTAGCCCGCAGCTTGTGGGCAAAAACAGAGGACATGGTGACACCAGAGGTGGAAACTTTTGCAATCTAGAGTGAATAACAAACCGCTGGAGGAGTTTGCTGGATCAGGCAGCGCCCGTGGGGGCAGATAGATGGTCAACGTTTCAGGTTGGGGCCCTGCCACTGATCGGGTTTTCACTTATCTCCATCCCGCCTCTGTCTCTACCCGACGTTGGCGCCGGAACGTGTGACACTTGAGGGCTGCCCCCTCCCCCGGTACACTCTCGAGCGCGTTGGTTGTTAATCCCTGGTGCCAGAAAGTACTGCACAGTCTTCTCATCTTCAGAAGTTTTCGGATGACTCTGCCATAGTTGGATGCATCAGCAAGGGAGATGAGGCTGAGTACAGGGCTACGGTAGGAAACTTTGTCACATGGTGTGAGCAAAATTATCTGCAGCTTAATGTGAAAAAGACTAAGGAGCTGGTGGTAGACCTGAGGAGAGCTAAGGTACCGGTGACCCCTGTTTCCATCCAGCGGGGTCAGTGTGGACATGGTGGAGGATTACAAATACCTGGGGATACGAATTGACAATAAACTGGACTGGTCAAAGAACACTGAGGCTGTCTGCAAGAAGGGTCAGAGCCGTCTCTATTTCCTGAGGAGACTGAGGTCCTTTAACATCTGCCGAATGATGCTGAGGATGTTCTACGAGTCTGTGGTGGCCAGTGCGATCATGTTTGCTGTTGTGTGCTGGGGCAGCAGGCTGAGGGTAGCAGACACCAACAGAATCAACAAACTCATTCGTAAGGCCAGTGATGTTGTGGGGATGGAACTGGACTCTCTGACGGTGGTGTCTGAAAAGAGGATGCTGTCCAAGTTGCATGCCATCTTGGACAATGTCTCCCATCCACTACATAATGTACTGGTTGGGCTCAGGAGTACATTCAGCCAGAGACTCATTCCACCGAGATGCAGCACAGAGCGTCATAGGAAGTCACTCCTGCCTGTGGCCATCAAACTTTACAACTCCTCCCTGGAGGGTCAGACACCCTGAGCCAATAGGCTGGTCCTGGACTTATTCCCTGGAATAATTTAGATATTACTATTTAACTATTTATGGTTTTATTACTATTTATTATTTATGGTGCAACTGTACCGAAAACCAATTTCCCCCGGGATCAATAAAGTATGACTATGACTATTCTATATTTCTGCATGAATACAACCTAAAATGTGATCAGATCTTCATGCAAATCCTAAAACTAGACAAAGAGAACCCAATTAAATAAATAACAGACTATAGACATATAGGTGCAGGAGTAGGCCATTCAGCCCTTCGAGCCAGCACCGCCATTCACTGTGATCATGGCTGATCATCCACAATCAGTACCCTTTTCCTGCCTTCTCCCCATATCCCTTCATTCTGCTATCTTTAAGGGCTCTATCTAACTCTTTCTTGAAAGAATCTAGAGAATTGGCCTCCACTGCCTTCTGAGGCAGAGCATTCCACAGAACCACAACCCTCTGGGTGAAAAAGTTTTTCCTCAGCTCCGTTCTAAATTGTCTACCCCTTATTCTCAAACTGTGGCCTCTGGTTCTGGACTCCCCCAACATCGGGAACATGTTTCCTGCCTCTAGCGTGTCCAATCCCTTAATAATCTTATATGTTTCAATCAGATCCCCTCTCATCCTTCTAAATTCCAGTGTATACAGTCGCTCCAATCTTTCAACATATATAACACAAAAAACATTATACTTGCTCATTTATTTATTGCGAAAAATGATTCGATATTACATACATTTGTTGGACAAAGTATGTGAACCTCTGGGGTGATGCCTTCGACAAAAGCTATTTGGAGGTCAGGTATTCCAATCAATGAGATGGGATTGGAGGTGTGGGTTGTAGAGGTGCCTGCCCTATAAGGACACACAAAGTCAGGATACTGACAGAGCCTGCTCTTCTCAAGATTAAGATCTGTTGATGTGCACCATACCTTGATCAAAACAACTTTCAGAGGACCTTAGAAGAAAAATTGTAGAGATGTGCGAAGCAGGAAAAGGCTACAAAAGCATTTCCAAAGACCTGAATGTTCGTTAGTCCACAGTAAGAGGAATGATCTACAAATGGGGAATGCTCTCCCTCGGAATAGGCATCCTGCAAAGGTCACACCGAGAGCACAATGAGCAATGCTGTAGGAGATGAAAAAGAACCCAAGGGTAACAGCAAAAGACCTACAGACGTCTCTCAAATTTGCTGAAGTCTCTGTTCACGTGCCCACTATAAGAAAAACACCGAACGGGAATGGTAACACACATCAAAGTTGCTGGTGAACGCAGCAGGCCAGGCAGCATCTCTAGGAAGAGGTACAGTTGACGTTTCAGGCTGAGACCCTTTGTCAGGACTAACTGAAGGAAAAGCTAGTAAGAGATTTGAAAGTGGAAGGGGGAGGGGGAGATCCAAAATGATAGGAGAAGACAGGAGGGGGAGGGATGGAGCCAAGAGCTGGACAGGTGATAGGCAAAAGGGGATACGAGAGGATCATGGGACAGGAGGTCCGGGAAGAAAGACGGGGGGGGGGGGAGGGAACCCAGAGGATGGGCAAGGGGTATATTCAGAGGGACAGAGGGAGAAAAAGGAGAGTGAGAGAAAGAATGTGTGTATATAAATAAGTAACAGATGGGGTATGAGGGGGAGGTGGGGCATTAGCAGAAGTTAGAGAAGTCAATGTTCATGCCATCAGGTTGGAGGCTACCCAGACGGAATATAAGGTGTTGTTCCTCCAACCTGAGGGTGGCTTCATCTTTACAGTAGAGGAGGCCGTGGTAGACATGTCAGAATGGGAATGGGATGTGGAATTAAAATGTGTGGCCACTGGGAGATCCTGCTTTCTCTGGCGGACATAGAACAGGAATGGTGTTCACGGAAGGACGCCATGGAGGAAGCCACAGCTCTCCAAAACAAAACGTTACTGCAAGTCTCAAGTTTGCAAAACCACCTGGATGTTCTACAACCCTTCTGGGACAATGCTCTGTGAACAGATGAAACAAAAGTTGAACTTTTTTTTTTGGCAGAAATGCACATTGCTATGCTTGGAGGGAAAAGGGCACTGCACACCAACACCAAGACCTCATCCCAGCTGTGAAGCACGGTGGAAGGGCACCGTGGTTTGGGGCTGCTTTGCTTCAGGGCCTGGAGAGCATTGAGGGAGCAATGAATTCAAAATTGCATCAAGACATTTTACGGGAGAATGCCAGGGTAGCAGTCCGTCACCTGAAGCCTAATAGAAATTGGATAATGCAACAAGACAATGACTGGAAATGATTGAAAATCACTAACAGAATGGTTTAGAAAGAAGAACATTCATGTTTTGGAATGGCCGAGTCAAAGTCCTGACCTTAGTACTCCGGACATGTTGTGGAAGGATCTGAATCAAGCAGTTCATACAAGGAAGCCCACCAACATCCCAGTGTTGAAGCAGTTTTGTACGGAGGAATGGCCTAAAATTCCTCCACCCATGTGCAGGACTGACCAACAGCTACCAGAAACATTTGGTTGAAGTTATTGCTGTACAAGAGGACCACACCAGTTACTGAAAACAAAGGTTCATATACTTTTTCCAACAAATACATGTAGTATTGGATCATTTTTCTCAATAAACAAGCGTAACATTTTTTGTTAGGGGTTTACGTAATTGGGTTCTTCTTTACCCAGTTTTAGGACTTGCGTGAAGATCTGATCACATTTTAGGTCATATTTATGCAGAAATAGAGAAAATTCTACGAACTTTCTGGCACCCCGCTGTATGTTTGAATCTTGACCCTCACCTCTCCTAACTCTATCTGTCCATCATCTCTGCGTTCTACCCATCACCTGCAGCACTCCTCTCTTTGCGTTGGAGGAGGTTGAGAGGCGATTTGAGATTAGATGACAAGGGGCACAGATCGAGTGGACAGTCAGAGAGCTTTTCCCAGGAGCTTAGAAGGATGATGGCGCCAAAAGCTGATTCCTTTGCTTGCATCTTGCTCCATTTCTATCTTTGATATCTTTTTCTCCTTTTCAAGGTTCTTTTGAAGACCCTGGCCTGGAGTTACACGCTGGCTTTGGTTCTTTGCGGGAATGGGACCCGCTCTCAGGGCCTTGCGACCGGCAGCTTTTCGACACGCCAAGCACCTTGGCATATGCTAGCGCGCCTTCAGGGTGCTGGACTTTCGTGGCTCTGGAGGCGGGTGGACGCGAGGCCAGTGCCACCCCGATGCGTTGTGGGAGATGGAAGATTGTAAGCAGCCAGCGGGCTGCCGGCTGTGTGCCCAGAGACCCGACTTCATTGGGCACAGAGCTCGGAAAAAGCGACGCAACTGACTTTTAACACTGTAAATCAGCGAGTTGTTTGTTATGTCTCCCCTCTCGCTGTGAAACAGAGACACCGCTTTTTCCCTTATTAGGGAAAGAGAGAACTTGTTGGATGTCGGGTGAACGAGGAGTCTTTGGGGTCCTGCAAATCTGTGTCTTTATTGACGCTTGAGTGCACCGGGAAGGGGGCTGATGCTTTCTTGCTGGTGGGGAAGGGCAGGGGATCATCGCTTTGCTGCTGCTGGTGAATGGGAGGGGGAGCTGGGGGGTCTTTGGGGTTCTAACATTCAACTGTCACTCATTCTTTGGGGGCACTCCTCTGTTTTTGAGGATGTTTGTGAATAAAAAGAATTTCAGGATGTATATTGTATACATTTCTCTGACATTAAATGTACCTGTTGAAATGGGCAATTTGAGGGGTAGTTTTTTTTCTCACAGTGTTCGATGGGTGCATGCAATACACAGCTGGGAGCAATGTTACAGGCAGATACGTTCCAGACGTTTAAGAGATTGTCAGCGAGGCGTGTGGATGAAAGAGAAATAGCGGGGTACGGGTAAGGGAAGGGTTAGGGTTGGTCTGGGAGTGGGTTACATGGTCGGCACGACATTGTGGGTCAAAGGGCCTGTTCTGTGCTGTGATATTCTAAATTTCAGACCAACACCTTTCGTCGGGATGCTACGGAATGTATGAATGCGTTGCGGCTGTAGAGGAAGTGCAGGAAAACAGAATGCAACGCAGGTGCAAAGGAGGACACAGAAGACTATTGACAAATGACACCGGCGACTTACCTCCTGCTCCACGTACTGGAGCACGTACGTCCAGCCCGTGAAGTCGTACGGGTTGTCCTCCACCATCTTCCAATACTTCTCGAAGTCGGCCGGGTAGGGTGGGATGCCGTCGTCAGACTCCACCGCCTCGTAGTCGCCGCCACCCGGCTGGTAGTGCGCCAGCCCATCAGCGTAGCCAGCGCCGTCGGAGTCTGCCACCGGCTCCGGCCCGTCGGCAAAGTGGGCGCCCGCTGCCTGCCCATCGGGCAGCGGCGGGTCGAAAGGGCCGGCGGACAAGTCGGCCACGGCGCCCCACAGAGCAGGGGACGCCGCCGCAGAATCTCCCCCGCCGGGCACGTCCGTGTCCACTTCTATTTCCATCGCAGCGCCCTGGCGGTATGTTTGAGCCGGGCCCTGCGCTCTGATCAGACCAGTAGCAGGGTCGGGGTGTCCATGATGGACAGCAGTCAACTCTTCGTCAGCCCCACTGCCGTTGCACGGGCCAGGACTCTGGGCCCCTGGGACCCCGCCAGTTGGGTCAGAACTCTCCCCTGCTGGCTCTGTGGCACTGCCCCCTACACAAGGGCCAAGGCCATTCTCCCCCGGCTCCTGGAAGTCACGGAGGCGGGCATCTCCGGCTACTGGCTCACCGAATTCCCCACTGCCCAGGCCGCTGTCCGCCACGGCGTCGCCATTCGTTGAGCCAGGACCGCTGGCTGCTGCCGCCTCGGTGCCCCGCACGTCACTGGCATCGGCGGGTGAGCCCTCGCCAGTCCCTCCACCGCCCGCCACTCCCCCTGCCGCCTCGGCACTGCCCAGGCGGGGGACGTGGGCCTTGGAGTCCTCGAGCGCGCTCGCTCTGTGAGGGGCAGGAGAGCCAGCCGTCTCGATGTTTGGAGTCTGGGCGTCCGGGTCACCAAGGGAGCCCGTGGTCAGGGTGTGCGAGATGAAAGGACGATTCCCGTTCAGGCTTTCCTTGTTCAGCAGTCGCTGTTCAGTGTCTGTGAATAAAAGACAGGTCAGTTAGGTCACGCATATCAGGTGCATTGTGTTGGCGCGTGGCCAAGTGGTTAGGGCATTCGTCTAGTGATTTGAAGGTCGCTAGTTTGAGCCTTGTCTGAACTTAATCACACATTGCTCTGTGGTGACACTGGTGCCAAGCTGTATGGGTCCTAGTGCCATTCCTTTAGACAACATCGGTGGTGTGGAGAGGGGAGACTTGCAGCATGGGCTTCCATACAACCTTGCCCAGGCCTTGGAAACCTTCCAAGGCACAAATCCACGGTCTCACGAGACTAACGGATGCCGATATAGAATCAGGTGTATGGGGTGTCCAGGGAGGGGTTAGCATCCCTGGCGAAGGGGGCTTGTCGTGACCCTCACTCACCTTTGACCCCCGCCGCCCTCACCAGCGGCTCCCAGTAGCTGTCTGCACGTGACGGCGGCCGCAGCCCGGTACACAGCTCCGACAGGCCAGCTAAACCAGGCCAGCGTAGCCGGGGGTGGCGGGGCCTCGTACCCCAGCGAGATGGGGACAGGTCTGCCCGGGCGTGCTAGAGCAGCTCTGGCTGACAGGGTGAACCAGATCCAACGGCCGGGGAAGGCGGTCCTGCAGGAGGGGCGCGCGGCTGGGCCCGGGGGACTGAGCCCGGTTTGCGGAGCTCGTTGGGAATTGTGAGGTCGAGGGAGGGGAACTGCCCCCACCCCGGTGCCAGACTGGCCGGTTTCATGGGCTTGTCCACCTATCAGCTAACGTTCCACCTGCCAGCTCCGTGCGTGCCAGCGTGCCCACTGCTTCCAGGGGAACACGGGTCAAACTGACCCATTCGGCTGCACTGGGCGCGTTCGCGCGCACAGGATCGGCGGGAGAAACGTGACAGACCGATAAACAATCACCTGGTGGATAGGACGCCCCCTTCTTCCATGGTCCACTGTCCCCTCCTATCAGATTCCTTCTTCTTCAGCCCTTTACCTCTTCCACCAATCCCTTCCCAACTTCTTGTTTCGTAGCCCCCCCCAGCCACCTCAAATCACCTGTCAGCTTCTTACTCCCCCCCCACCACCCACCTACCTTCTCCCCTTTGCCCCGCCAGCTCGTTCCCCTTCCCCTCTCCCCACCTTCTTATTGTCATCTGCCCCCTTGCCAGTCCTGAGAAAGGGTCTCCGACTGTCCACTCCTCCCCACAGATGCTGCCTGACCTGCATGTCATGCGCTGACCTGGGGGGGGGGAGGATGCCATTAAGCCAAACAGGGCACAGAAAAGATTCATGAGTGCGTTGCCGGGACTGGAGGGTCTGGTTTGCAAGGGGAGACCAGGCATGGCTGGGGCCATTTTCCCCGAGGGTCAAGAATTCAGAACTGAAGAAACGGGAGCAGGAGTCAGCCATCTGGCCCGTCGAGCCTGCTCTCTATTCAATAAGATCATGGCTGATCTGACCATGGACTCATCTCCACTTACCTCCCTTTCCCACATAACCCTTAATTCCCCTACTATGTAAAAATCTATCCAACCGTGTCTTAAATATATTTACTGAGGCAGCCTCCACTGCTTCATGGGGCAGAGAGTTCCACAGATTCACCACTCTCTGGGAAAAGCAGTTCCTGCTCATCTCCATCCTAAATCTACTCCTCCGAATCTTAGAAACAGAGAAAACCTACAGCACAATACAGGCCCTTTGGCCCACAAAGTTGTGCTGAACATGTCCCTACCTTAGAAATTACCCAGGGTTACCCATAGCCTCTATTTTTCTAAGCTCCATGTACCTATCCAAAAGTCTCTTAGAAGACCGTACCATATCCGCATTCACCACCGTTGCCAGCAGCCCATTCCACACACTCACCACTCTCTGTGTAAAAAAACTTACCCCTGACATCTCTGTACCTACTCCTCAGCACCTTAAACCTGTGTCCTCTCGTGTTGGCCATTTCAGCCCTGGGAAAAAGTCTCTGACTATCCACACGATCAACACCTCTCATCATCTTGTACACCTCTATCAGGTCACCTCTCATCCTCCGTCGCTCCAAGGAGAAAAGGCCGAGTTCACTCAACCTATTCTCATAAGGCATTCTCCCCAATCCAGGCAACATCCTTGTAAATCTCCTCCGCACCCTTTCTATGGTTTCCACATCCTTCCTGTAGTGAGGCGACCAGAACTGAGCACAGTACTCCAAGTGGGGTCTGACCAGGGTCCTATCTAGCTGCAACATTACCTCTCAGCTCCTAAATTCAATTCCACAATTGATGAAGGCCAATACATCGTATGCCTTCTTGACCACAGAGTCAATCTGCACAGCAGCTTTGAGTGTCCTACGGACTCAGACCCCAAGATCCCTCTGATCCTCCACATTGCCAAGAGTCTTATCATTAATACTATATTCTGCCATCATATTTGACCTACCAAAATGAACCACCTCACACTTATCTGGGTTGAACCCCATCTGCCACTTCTCAGCCCAGTTTTGCATCCTATCAATGTCCCGCTGTAACCTCTGACAGCCCCCCACACCATCCACAACACCTCACACCTCCAACCTTTGTGTCATCAGCAAACTTACTAACCCATCCCGCCACTTCTTCATCCAGATCACTAATGAAAATCACGAAGAGTAAGGGTCCCAGGACAGATCCCTGAGGCACACCACTGGTCACCGACCTCCATGCAGAATATGACCCATCTACAGCCACTCTTTGCCTTCTGTGGGCAAGCCAGATCTGTATCCGGTTCTTGAGGCTATGTCCCCTACCTCTAGTCTAACCTACCAGTGGAAACAACTTTCCTGCCTCTATCTTACCTACCCCTTTCATAATTTTATGTTTCTATAATTTGAGGGGCAATCTTATAGAGGTGTGAAGGGCAGGTAGTCACAGGCTTTCTCCTGACGGAAGGCGTATCTACAACTAGACGGCATAGTTTTAAGGTGAGAGGGTACATTTTCCATTCAGAGGGGAGTGGATAAGTGCAGGGGTCCCCAATCTTTTTTTGCACCGCGGACTGGTTTAAAATTGACAATATTCTTGCGGACCGGCTGACTGGGGGAGGGGGGTTCAAATAGGGTTAAACTCACCTCAACATGTCTTTTACAGTTAGAGTTGCCAACTTTCTCACTCCCAAATAAAGGACAAGTAGCAGTCAAATCCCGGGACACTTTACCCCAGGAAAGACTACCATGACCATGAAGCCTTGCGCGGGCACCTGCGTGCACATGCGCGTACCTGCCGATTTTTCCCCCCACAAATCGGTTTTGCCTTCATCTTCCCGACCATACTGTACATACATTATTTCTACTTTATGTAGGCTGTGTATTTATCATGTCATTCCTGCTTTTACTATATATTAGTGTTATTTATTTTCAGTTTTATGTGTTACTTGGTATGATTTTTTAGGTTATTTTTTGGGTCTGGGAACGTTCAAAAATTTTTCCCATATAAATTAATAGTTAATTGCTTCTTCACTTTATGCCATTTCGGCACAAAAGGAACGCTCTACCTTAGCGGGGGAAATACAGGACAAGGGCGGTCCCGTATGGGACAAACCAATTTAGCCCGATATACGGGATGTCCCGGCTGATACGGGACAGTTGGCAACTCTATGTTCAAGTTCAACAGTGCATGACAGGGAATGAGGAAAGGTGCAGCTGACTCATATCGTTTCCTCGCGGCCCGGTAGCACTTGCTTTGTGGCCTGGTGGTTGGGGACCGCTGTTTTAAGGCAAGAGGGCACATTTTCCATTCAGAGGGGAGTGGGTAAGTGGAACAAGCTGCCAGAGGTGGGTGCAATCATTAAAATTAAATGACACTTGGACAGGCTGGTGGATTGGAAAGGTTTAGAGGGACACGGGCAAACTCGGATAAAAGGGACTAGCTGAGGCAGGACACTTGATTGGTAAGGATGAGTTGGGCTACAACACGAGAACTAGGAGGAGGAATGGCCATTCAGCCCCTCAAGTCTGTTCTGCCATTCAACGAGATCGTGTCTGATCTCAGATCCACACACCTGTCTTCTCCCCAGAACCCTTAATTCTCCTGCTATGCACAAATCTATCTTGAATATACTTAACGAGGGAGCCTCCACTGCTTCCAGAATTCCAGATTCCCTGTTCGCCGGGAAAAAGATTCTCCTCGCCTCCATCCTAAATCTACTCCCTCGAATCTTGAGGCTACATTTCCTAGCTCCCGTCTCAGCGCCCGGTGGAAACAACTTTCCTGCATCTCTCCCAAAATTTTAAAATTTATCTATCAGATCCCCTCTCGTTCTTCTGAACTCCAGCAAGTACAGACGTACAAGAAACAAGTGAAAATCTGCAGATGCTGGAAATCTGAGCAACACACACACACAAAATGCCGGAGGAACTCAGACCAGGCAGCATCTATGGAAAAAAAAAGTTCGGCCCGAAACGTCAACTGTACTTTTTTCCCCATACATGCTGCCTGGCCTGCTGAGTTCCTCCAGCATTTTGCGCGTGTTGTACAAGACGTTGGTGAGGCGTAATTTGGAGTATTGAGTGCAGTTTTGGTCACCTACCTACAGGAAAGATGTAAACAAGGTTGGAAAGAGTGCAGAGAAAATTTACAAGGATGTTGCCGGGTCTGGAGGACTTGAGTTATAAGGAAAAATCGAACAGGTTAGGACTTTATTCTACGGGATATAGAAGATTGCGAGGAGATTTGACAGAGGTGTACAAAATTATGAGGGGTGTAGGCTTGGTAAATGCAAGCAGGCTTTTTCCACTGAGGTTGGGCGGGACTACAACCAGAGGTCATGGGTTAAGGGTGAAAAGTTTAAGGGAAACATGAGGGGCAAGTTTTTCACGCAGGGGGTCATGAGTGTGGGGATCGAGCTGCCAGCGCAAGTGGTGCACGCAAGCTCGATTTCAAGGTTTGCGAGAAGCTTGGAGAGGTATGGAGGGCCGTGGGTCGATGGTCGCAGGCAGTTTAAATGGTTTCAGCATGGACTAGATGGGCCGAAGGGCCTGTTTCTGTGCTGTGCTTTTCTATGACTCTGCAGTCTCAGGCAATTCAATCTCTCCTCAGGCTGACCCCCTCATCTCTGGAATGCCTTGAAAGCTAGTGCACCTCTCCTCGCTCGGAGGGGAGGGAGGGAGGAACCAGAACAGAACTACACAATGTGCTCCAGGTGCAGCCTCGCCAATATCCCGGACAGTCCCGATCCCGCTCGCAATGTCAGCCAACGTTCTGTATGCCTGCTGGATAACCTGTTGCACCTGCAAAACCACCTTTTTCCTGTGACTCACACACAGGACACTCCCTAGTGCCCGCTGCGACCGTCAGCAACGACCTGCTCGGCTCTCCCTCCCGAAGCGGGCGACCTCACATCTGCCCACTCACGACACCTATCCACATCGCCCAGCGGATCCCCCGCCTCCCCGGCACTCCCGATTCAGTTTCGTGTCACCGACAAACTTCCAGGTCCTCTCTCCCAAGCTGGAATCAGGAAAACACCCATTTCTCCCGACTGCCTGCCTTTTATTCATGAACAATCCTCTGTCCATGCCAAAACATTACCTCCCAGTTGCATGCATTTTTCTTATAGACAGATCTTTTTATGCAGCACTCTGTCGAAGACCTTCTGGAAATGCAGGTGTACAACGTCCACCTGTTCCCCTCTATCCCCCTCCGCGCTCATTATATCCCCAAAGAACTCTAGCAAGTCCGTCAAACAAGACCTGTTCTTCATGACGCGTCAGCCTGACAGAGCCACTTCTGAAGAATCCTTCCTCGACGACAGCTGCCGGCATTTTCCCGACAGGAGTCTGCGGTTGCCTCCCTTTTGCCGACGTCCATTTTGTGACACGTGGCGTGACATTCGCCGCCTTCCAATCTGCCTGCCCGGGGCATGATAACTCCTGCCTTTTCATTCAGCACCCTGGGGTGCAGTCCATCGGGACCGGGGGGCTTGCCAACCTTCAGGGCCGCGAGTTTGCACCTCTTCAATGACAGTGACTGTCTGGAGGTGCTCGCGCCCACCCCGTGCCATCTCTCCTAAGTGCCCGTCTCTGTGCTGGCATAACTGAGGCCCACGCACGCACTTATTCAACTGTACCAAGTGCGAGTGCTGTCGATACCTGGAGAAACAGTGTTGCAGATCGGAAAACAAAAGCCCTGCGGCCAGTCCTCTTTCCACAGATGCTGCCTGACCGGCCAGGGTTCCATTAGGCCACAAGGCCTCCGAGCAGAATTAGACCCTTCGGCCCATCAAATCATCTCCACCGTTCTAGCATGGCTGATCTATCATCTCCCATCAAACCCATTCTCCCCAGAACCTATCAACTTCCACTTTAAATATCCTTACACACTCCCCAGCTATCTGCGGCAACGAATCCCACAGATTCGCTGCCCTCCGGCTAAAGAAATGCCTCATCTCCGTTCTAACACTTGTAAGCCCAGGTGTATTCTGCAGGATTTTAAGTAGACTGGAACGCTTCAAAAAGACCCCAGGACTTTATTACCAGTCACACACTCTTCCACGTAGACCAAGGGCAGTCTTTCTACCCTGCCTACGGAAGAGGACAGACAGACAGCATCAAGTCCTCGTGAGGGCCTCTCTCTGACTGTTTATTCTCCTCCGTAGACTCTGCCTGGTCTGCTGAGCTCCGCCAGCAGTTGCTCGACGTTTCAAAGTTCAAAGCACATTTATTTATCAACGTAGGTACAAATTATACAACCCTTGAGATCCCATCCGCTTACAGGGC